>NC_041385.1:18894770-18902868 GCF_002162155.2 Triticum dicoccoides
GAAAAAGGAAGAAAAAAACAGAAGAAAAAAACAGAAGAAAAAAACAGAAGAAAAAAGGAAAAACAGAAGAGAAACATAAGAAAAAAGGAAAAACAGAAGAAAAAAACAGAAGAAAAAAGGAAAAAGGAAAAAGGAAGAAAAAAACAGAAGAAAAAGGAAGAAAAAAACAGAAGAAAAAAACAGAAGAAAAAAGGAAAAACAGAAGAAAAAAACAAACAGAAGAAAAACATAAGAAAAAAACAGAAGAAAAAAGGAAGAAAAAAAAATATGCCACCTACTGGGCCACCACGGCCTGAATACGACTAGAAACCCATTACAGGGCCAGGATTCAGGCCCGCAGAAGGCCCAGTAGGCCACAGGCACATAGTGACAGAATAGGCCCGTAAGCCTGCATTTGAGAGGAGCTCGAAGTGGTGAGCGCAGCCGCGCTTATAAACCACTGTCGAAGCCTCTCGGCTAGCGAGGTGGGACTAAACATCCCACCGCACCGCGCCAGTTCTAGCACGGACCTTTAGTCGCGGTTGGGGAGGAGGACCGCGACTAAAGGGTACCTTTAGTCGCGGTTGGGGAGGAGGACCGCGACTAAAGTGTCTTATAATTTGATGCAGAGGGACTATATTATTTGCTCGATCTAATTAATGATAAAAGTTAAATCTCAAAAGCATGAAACTGAAACGGAGAGAGTATATATTTCAACATTTCTTTTTAATATTAATTTCTTTCAGGTTGGTGCTATCAGAAAGGTGAACTCCTGCTCATCTACGAGTACATGCCAAATGGCAGCCTGGACCAACACCTGTTTCGCGCAAGTGAGAACCCACAGAACACCGTTGCGCTCCTAGCATGGAACACCCGCTACGACGTCATCATGGATGTCGCCGCGGGGCTCCACTACGTCCACCACGAGCACGAGCACATGGTGCTCCACCGCGACATCAAGGCGAGCAACATCATGCTCGACTCTTCCTTCCGTGGGCGCCTCGGTGACTTCGGCCTCGCTCGTATTGTCACCTCTCTGGAAAAGAACTCCTACACAGATATCGGTGTTGCGGGGACTTGGGGCTTCATCGCGCCGGAGTACTCGGTGAGCCATAAGGCCACACGCAAAACTGACATTTACGCACTCGGGGTATTAATCCTGGAGGTCGTCACCGGAAGGCGGGCACTCCATGGCTACCATGAGTCCTTCCGATTGCTCACTGACTGGGTTTGGACAGCTCACCAGGAGGGAAGGCTGCTTGAAGCCGTGGATGATGAGGTGCACGGACAGTTCGACGCTGACGATGCTAATCGCTTGCTACTTCTTGGGTTGGCATGCACCAACCCTAACCCGTCAGACCGCCCAAACATGGCTGAGGTGGTGCAGATCGTTGCAAAATCTGCGCCCCCATCAGACGTGCCACTAGTGAAGCCCACCTTCATGTGGCCACCAGAAGGCGGATGGATCCCCGTGGAATTTGAAGAACCGGTAACGATCACGAGCACTCAATTGGAGGAAGACATGTCATTAAGTAGCGATGATGCCAGGGGGTGACAGCAACCAATTGACATCGTATGTGTCTAGTCGCGTTGAAGGTTGGTGAAGCTAATAACATCCCATTTAGTTCGTATGTGTCTAGTTGCGTCGAATATTACATGTACTAGAATGGTTGTGGCTCTTTGCTACACCATTGTTGTTGTTGGGATTACATAATTTTCATTTATATAATGTGATGTTTTGGTGAGTTTTCTTAACAGTGTCATTTTCCGTTATCTGCTTATCAGCTCGTACTTATATGGGGAAATTTCTAGCGCCGGTGGCCGCAACGTATTATATTGGTGCTACAGTGTCACATGTTGACGCTTCTCTTTTGTAGGTGAGGAGAGGATGTACGCGACTGATGTGTTTTTAGGCTACTTGGTATCGATTAATTTAAGAAATCATCGGCATAGTCAAAATTATGGAACAAATCAAAAATTGATTACTTCAATTGAATGAGAGGGCTTCTTGAGAAATCATTGATGCAGTCAAAATTGTGATCCAAATCCAAATATAAGACATCAATTGAATGGGAGCCCTATATTAGGGAGCATAGTGTATTAGATGATATTATTTCTGTAAAAAGAGAGTATATATGTTGCACATCTACATTGAAATATATTGTATGCCCTTCTTCATCGCTTCTTTACTTGAACTAACTACATCACGGATTCAATATCTATTTCTCTATCAACGTATCATCTAAAATACATCTAGATACATTCATTTCTTGGACCAGTAATTCCGAGCGGAGGGAGTACCATATAGCTAGCTAATTGTTCATATGAGACAGACTTTATTAGTTATAAAGAGATAAGTATACATTTCGTTCCTTAACTGGAATAGTCACATGGTAGTGCCTGGTAGTGCTATTGAAAGACATGGTCCATATGGAAAAAAGGGTCTTGCTCTCACACGGTCACACCACGCTGCCGATGAGGTTGAGGGATCAAATCCGCAAGTGTCGATAAGTTAAGGGATGAAAATAAACAGCTACTCCCTTCGTCCCATAATGTAAGACGGTTTTTAGAACAATGTAAGACGTTTTTTTAGGACTACACTCGCTCCAAAAAATGTCAACTTAGTCCTGCTCCACGTACAAGATACAACACAGATATTAAAAGGAGTGCACGCGTTTTGGCTGTCCAAGTCAGAAAGTTCAACGCGTTTTGGCTGTCCAAGTCAGAAAGTACAACGAGATTTCCTGGAGGTTGCTCCCGTGACTACCGACCGACTAATCCGTTAATCCGTTAATCCATTGAGATCTCCGCGGTGCTCACCGAATCCGTTAATCCGTTAATCCATTGAGATCTCCGCGGGCGCACACCACAACGCCACAGTTTACATCCAGCACCTAGTTTAAATTTTAGGACACGGTTGATAAAAAAAATGTTGTCTTCGTTGAGACAACAGGAGATCACATATCAGGAGGTATCATTAGTACAGTAGTTGTAACAATGATTAGCAACCAAAGTTGGCTTGTTTCATCTTGGACCTTTGGCTTTATCTTTTATATGATTCTTCATAGAACTTGTATCTTCACCTTCCATAAAAATTCATGTGGCAACAGTTTAACAATTCATTGACCGATCAGCTTAATAAATAATTGATTTAATTTGGCTCATCATATAGTAAGTAGCCAAATTATACCATCAACACTTCCCAGGACGCCCAGGGAGTTCAAGTACGCCACCGTGAGGAAGGCCACCAACAACTTTGACCAAGCAAGGAAGCTAGGTAAAGGAGGCTTTGGAGCCGCGTACAGGGGAACACTGCGCTCCCCGGGGTCAGGGACGGCCAAGACACGCATCGACATCGATGTGGCAGTGAAGAAGTTCACGCGTAATGATGACCGCTGCTATGAGAGTAAATTGCACAAAACCACCACTTTAAAGGCTAGGTTTGCGAAAAACACTACAATACATTTTTTGTGCAGAAAACACCATGTCTTCAGTAATCTTTTTGCAAAAACCACCGATCGGCGGATTTGGCTCTGTTAAGCACACTTATGACAGTTGGGGCCCCTTTTTGCCTACGTGGCATAAAATTTCATGCTAGGTCAATTTTAATCTAATTTTACAAACTAGTCCATACATTTCACACAGACACCCCTAAAGCAAAAAGAAAAAATGCAATCAGATCCTCGCCACAGGTTGGGGCGGTCAACGCAGCCTGAGCTAGGCACCTCCTCGCGGAGGAGGCCAAATCGGGGCAGCGACGGCATCCCTCGCCGGATCCCGCAGCCGGCGCTGGGCGCATCCTCGCGCTGGAGGCTAATCGGGGCGGCGGCGTGGCATACCTCGCCGGATCCGGCAACCGTCGATGGGCATCTCTTCGCGGAGGCCAAATCGGGGCGGTGGCGCGGCCTCCCTCGCCGGATCCGGATGTGGCGGCGCTGGGGGCAGAACGGGGCGACAGAGGAGCGCGACATCCCTCGCCGGAGGTGCGACGCCTGGAGCGCGTGCGCGCACCGCCATCTGCAGCTCCTATCGAGGGGCGCGGGGAGCGTCGGGGCCTGCTCGAGGTCGGCCCTTACCCGCCTGGACGGTGCATGGCGGCGGTGGCGCGGTTGAGCAGAGGCGGGCGGAGCTGGCAGAGGCTAGAGCGCGGCGAGGCAGGAAGGTGAGCACGGCGGCGGCTGGCGGATGGTGGTGACCGGCGCCATCGAGGCAGCTGACTGTGTGGCAGGACATGGCAAGGGCCTGGGCAGCACATGGGGAAAAACTTGCGGGTGTTTTAGCTTTTTTACCCGTCTAACGATGTCTTGGGTAAAATGTTATGCCACGTCAGCGAAAAATTGGACCTATCTGTCATAATCTTACTTAACAGCGCAAGATCCGCCGATCAGTGATTTTTGCAAAAAGATTACCGTAGACATGGTGTTTTCTGCAAAAAAATGTATTGTAGTGTTTTTCGCAAACCTAGCCTTCAAAGTGGTGGTTTTGTGCAATTTACTCTTGCTATGATGACTTCCTCGCAGAGGTCGATGTCATCAACCGTCTGCATCACTGAAATATCGTGCCGCTTGTTGGCACGAAATTTCTTCACCAATCAATCATTTTTTGCCATGCACTCTTCCTATTCCCCCCTTCAAGTTTGTCCATTAATTTAACCAATGAAACATAGGTGATGCTTACAAAAATAGAAATCATATTTGAAACATATGACTTATACTCCTTTTTTTAGGGAAGACTTATACTCTCTTTGTATTAAAATATAAGATCTTTTTGATACATGGTGTCTTATAATTTGATGCAGAGGGACTATATTATTTGCTCGATCTAATTAATGATAAAAGTTAAATCTCAAAAGCATGAAACTGAAACGGAGAGAGTATATATTTCAACATTTCTTTTTAATATTAATTTCTTTCAGGTTGGTGCTATCAGAAAGGTGAACTCCTGCTCATCTACGAGTACATGCCAAATGGCAGCCTGGACCAACACCTGTTTCGCGCAAGTGAGAACCCACAGAACACCATTGTGCTCCTAGCATGGAACGCCCGCTACGACGTCATCATGGATGTCGCCGCGGGGCTCCACTACGTCCCACCACGAGCACGAGCACGTGGTGCTCCACCGCGACATCAAGGCGAGCAACATCATGCTCGACTCTTCCTTCCATGGGCGCCTCGGTGACTTCGGCCTCGCTCGTATTGTCACCTCCCTGGAAAAGAACTCCTACACAGATATCGGTGTTGCGGGGACTTGGGGCTTCATCGCGCCGGAGTACTCGGTGAGCCATAAGGCCACACGCGGAACTGACATTTACGCACTCGGGGTATTGATCCTGGAGGTCGTCACCGGAAGGCGGGCACTCCATGGCTACCATGAGTCCTTTCGACTGCTCACTGACCGGGTTTGAACAGCTCACCAGGAGGGAAGGCTGCTTGAAGCCGTGGATGATGAGGTGCACGGACAGTTCGACCCTGACGTTGCTAATCGCTTGCTACTTCTTGGGTTGGCATGCACCAACCTTAACCCGTCAGACCGCCCAAGCATGGCTGAGGTGGTGCAGATCGATGCAAAATCTGCGCCCCCATCAGATGTGCCACTAGTGAAGCCCACCTTCGTGTGGCACCCAGAAGGCGGATGGATCCCCGTGGAATTTGACGAACCGGCAACGATCACGAGCACTCAGTTGGAGGAAGACATGTCATTAAGTAGCGATGATGCCACGGGGGTGGCAACAACCTATTGACATCGTACGTGTCTAGTCGCATTGAAGGTTGGTGAAGCTAATAACATCCCATTTAGTTCGTATGTGTCTAGTTGCGTCGAATATTACATGTACTAGAAGGGTTGTGGCTCTTTGCTACACCATTTTTGTTGTTGGGATTACATAATTTTCATTTATATAATGCGATGTTTTGGTGGGTTTTCTTAACAGTGTGATTTTGTCTTATCTGCTTATCAGCTCATACTTATGTGGGGAAATTTCTTGCGCCGGTGGCCGCAATGTATTATATTGGTGCTACAGTGTCACATGTTGACGCTTCTCTTTTGTAGGTGATGAGAGGATGCACGCGACTGATGTGTTTTTAGGCTACTTTGTATCGATTAATTTGAGAAATCATTGACATAGTCAAAATGATGGAACAAATCAAAAATTGATTACTTCAATTGAATGAGAGGGCTACTTGAGAAATCGTTGATGCAGACAAAATTGTGAACCAAATCCAAATATAAGACATCAGTTGAATGGGAGCTCTATATTAGGGAGCATAGTGTATTAGATGATATTATTTCTGTAAAAGGAGAATATATATGTTGCACATCTACATTGAAATATATTGTATGCCCTTCTTCATCGCTTCTTTACTTGAACTAACTACATCACGAATTCAATATCTATTTCTCTATCAACGTATCATGGAGACTTCAGTTCGTACGGCATATGGGAAAAAAGGTGTAGATGGCATCTACCATATAGCTAGCTAATTATTCATATGAGACACACTTTATAGTTATAAAGAGATAAGCATACATTTCGTTCGTTAATTGGAATAGTGACATGGTAATGCCTGGTAGTGCTATTGAAAGACATGGTCCATATGGAAAAAAAAGGATCTTGCTCTCACACGGTCACACCACGCTGCCGATGAGGTTGAGGGATCAAATCCGCAAGTGTCGACAAGTTGGGGGACGAAAATAATACATATGGGCAGGCTAGAAGTGTTTGTATTTCCGATATCTACTCTTTTGGCTAGTGAGCAAAACCAATTGAAGGAGCATTGGTGCACATAATGATTTCTATGGGCCCCAATTTTGAGGTGAATCCAACATCAGAAGAAATGAGGCAAATACTGAGCCTTAGTTACATAAATCTTCCTCACTATCTGAAGACATGCATGCTATATTTGGGTATGTATCCAAAGGACTATATAATCAAGAAAAGTGATTTGGTTAGGCAATGGGTAGCCCAAGGTTTTGTAAGTAAAGCACATGGGCATTGGCCAGAGGATGTTGCAGAGGGCTATTTTAACGAGCTTGTTAATAGAGGCATCATTCAACCAATTTATAGTTATACAGATCATAATAGTGAAGTACTATCTTGCAGACTGCATGATATGATGCTTGACTTTATTATACACAAGTGCAAAGAAGAAAATTTTATCATTGCAACAGATGACATCCAAGACATGATAGGTTTGCCTGACAAGGTCCACCGACTCTACCTCTATATGGATTGTCTAATAGATGGCGTGATATTGGAAACCACCGAACTCTCTCAAGTAAGAGAGCTTGCAAGATTTGGTACCTCTACATATGCACCTCCTCTCCTGGAGTTCAAGCATCTCCGAGTTTTAACTCTTGAATTTCCAAGTGGAAACCATGGGTCTGAGATACCTGACCTCACTGGAATTTCACATTTGTTCCAACTGAGGTATCTAAAAATTAAAGCAGATGGTGAAATAGTGTTACCAAGGAAAATTCGTGGACTAGAGAAATTGAAGACCTCAGAGTTAAGAGTATATCCTCTTGAAGTTCCATCAAATATTATGCATTTGCATCGGTTGTAGCACCTGATCATCCCTAGTGGAACAAATTTGCCCAATGGGATTGGCAACATGAAATCTTTATGTACGCTGCAAGAGTTTGAAGTTGACTTGAATTGTATAGACAACATCAGAGGCCTTGGAGATCTAACCAATCTGAGGGATCTCCGAATACGTTATAATTTTACCAGCATGGATGAATTGCATAGCATGGAAAGACGACATTGTTTGGATGTTTTGAGATGTTCCCTTGAAACACTTCGCAACCTCAGATATCTGCATACGGATTCTAACATCAACAGTATATATGGATTGAGTTCGTCTGCTTCTCCCTACCTTATTCGGAGGCTTCATATGGTGTGCCTGCTTCCGAGGGTTCCTAATCCTAAGTGAATTGGAGGGCTCCATAACCTCTTTGACATTGATGTTGCAATTTAGGTGTTGGAGGGTGAGATTGCAGTCCTGGCGGAGTTGCAATCACTTAACCACCTCAAATTGCACATTGAGGGAACTCTTGAAACTGAAGAGAAGGTAGTCATCTTCAGAATGGGATTGTGCTAGGTGCCCCAAGTAGGCCGAAT
>NC_041385.1:18903016-18905303 GCF_002162155.2 Triticum dicoccoides
GAGGGAAAGGCAAGAGGGGCCACCCCTCCCCTTTCCTTCCCCCTAGGGCCAGCCAGCCATGTAGAGGGGCGCACCAGCCCCCTAGTGGGCTGGTTTGTTATGACATTCCCAAAAATATCCGAGAGAGGCGTTTTGGCACATGTGAGCATATGCTCCTGGAGTAGGATTTTCTACAATAACTTGCCACAGAACTAGTTAAGGTTTTCGACGGTGTAAAAGTTCTCAAAAATCCTAAAAAAAATACCGAACCAACATACCTATAATATAACATGATCCAACAGAGGGATTAAAAAAATATGACTGCATGTGTCCTGGACAAAAAAATAATTGTTTCAATATATATTGATCCTGCAGTGAGCTGAAATGCTTGTTTTTTCGCCGAGGACACATAAATACATATTTTCACAATCATACCGTTGGATCATCTTATTATATTAAAGTGAGGCTTCCCTATTTGTTCCATATTTTTTATTTACTTTTAAACCGTTAAATGTTTAGCAAGCCTTAACTAATTCTGTAGCAAGTTGTGATAGACACAGTTTTAATTAAAATATGTGTCGCTTTAAAAGTTACCGGATTGCCGGCAATGCGTTTGTAGCCTGTTACTGGATTAACTGGAATAGTCAAGCCAGCAAGAAGTAAGCAAAGCTTAAATGAGTTGAATCGGAGAAGTGACTGGCCGGCCAGAATGGAGATTTTGATTAATTGTACTGTGGCTATTAACCAGGCAGCAAGCCTGGTAAGCTATCTCAAAATACAACAATCAGCAGAAAAAACAACAAACAGCTATTAACTTAGTCCTGCTCCACGTACAAGATACAACACAGATATTAAAAGGAGTGCACGCGTTTTGGCTGTCCAAGTCAGAAAGTTCAACGCGTTTTGGCTGTCCAAGTCAGAAAGTTCAACGCGTTTTGGCTGTCGAAGTCAGAAAATTCAACGAGATTTCCTGGAAGTTGCTCCCGTGACTACCGACCGATTAGGTATAGAGCGGTGCTCACCGAATCCGTTAATCCGTTAATCCATTGAGATCTCCGCGGGCGCACACCACAGCCCCACAGTTTACATCCAGCACCTAGTTTAAATTTTAGGACACGGTTGATAAAAAAAAGAATGTTGTCTTCGTTGAGACAACAAGAGATCACATATCAGGAGGTATCATTAGTACAGTACTCCCTCCTTTTTGGTTTATAGGGCTCAATTCAAAAATCTCACCAAGCAAGATAGATGATGAGTGGTGGAATACTTTTTGTAGTTTGCAAAAGCAACTTATTAATGCTCTTGTTTCGCTCAAAAAATTATGTTTACCGATGTATTAATTGCAATGCATGCATGCATAAAGTACATGTATTGATTAATTTTATCTTAATACTTGCATGCAATGATTTAATTCACCTTGGAATCTGAACATGTGATGAGGAACAACCAAATTGAGCCTTATAAAATGAAAAAACTAAAATTTTAAGATAAGCCCTATAAACCAAAAAGGAGGGAGTAGTTGTAACAATGATTAGCAACCAAAGTTGGTTTGTTTCATCTTGGACCTTTGGCTTTATCTTTTAACTTATGCCTCCTTTGGTTCATATGATTGGAATGTCATAAAAAATAGAAAGTACGATGACATGTATCTCAATTCCTACAGGGATATGTCATTTTGTGTATAGGATATAATTTTTTTCGTTAAGTCTAGGCTAATGTTTTTTTCTTTTAAATTTGAAGGACTGATTCCTATACTACATAGGATTAGGAATACATTCTTACAAACTAAGGGGCTGGAATTTTTCTTTGGTAATTCATATTCAATAGAATTCCTAGAAAACCAAAAGAAGGCTTAATTTATTTTACTTGTTGACCATCCTAGTTGTTTGGACTTTATAAACCAGAAGAATAGGAGGACACAATTGAGGGAAAGGTCGCGGATGAGAGAATGTAAGGAGGTTGCAGTTGAGAAGAAGTGTGGGAATTTTAAAAAACTGGGTTTTACTTATATAAGCTTCCCACATCATACACTCAAATTGATCGTGACTTTCAGCCAAACACATATAAGATTCGTCCAAGCGTGCCATTTGTTTCAGCTACCTCTTATTGTGTTCTTCGCTATTTAGAACTTCGGATTGATTTCAAGATGACATGATAAATATGGTGCATGTTCAAGGTTCAGTTGCCTCTACTTTTTTCTAATATAAATAGGTGTGTACCAGTGTGTTGCAACGGGATCCAAGAATTTTCATGTTTACAATATAGTAGTTGAGTCGGTTAACCTAATATCTACCATCGTGATTCTTTT
>NC_041385.1:18905593-18965587 GCF_002162155.2 Triticum dicoccoides
AATATATTTCTCAAGTTTGTGACCCATCGTCAGACTGATTACAAAGAGGAATTCCATGAGCACGTGTAGTCGTGATAAGAGGTAGGAATGCCAGGAAGAGGCGGCCTGTTTGTGCACTGGTTTCTTCATCCGGTGTGTCCAGAGCATTAGGTCATCGACGATTCGCCTGAGAGTGATAATACTGTGATGATTTTGTTGCTTGAAGGTCATAGCGTTTCTGGAATCCCAAATCTTCCATAGGATGGTGAGGAGGACGGAGTGCCAGATGACCGCATCTACCTGAGTAGGTAGACGACAGTCCCAGAGTCCATCAAAGCAACTCGAAGGAGAGAGGCCGGTCCTTTGCCAAATACGTTGTGCAAGCGGACATTCCAGGAATATGTGGGCGCTGGTTTCACCATCATGTCCGCAGCGCGGGCATATAGAGTTGGTGACGATATGCTTGCGCAGAAGGTTGCATTTTGAGTTGAGTCAATCTCGAAACAGGAGCCATGCAAAGATCTTCACGCGATTTGGAACGCATGAAGACCAGATGGCCACGGCATGCACGTCGTCGTCATCGTCGTTGGAGCCCATGATCAGCGCATATGCCGCCCTCATGGAGAAGCGCAGGCCACCATTTAGGTAGCACTCATCCGGTCCTGTCGTCAACCGAAAATCCTGCAGGAGAGACAACAAAGAGCACAACTCGGTACCAGCATCAGATGTTAGGCGGTTCCGTAGGATTGTTTCCAAACCATGATTCAGGACAGCAGCCACACGAGCTAGTGGGATAGTGGTGTGTGAGTATAGGCAGGGGAATAAAGTAGCAAGTGGATGGCTGTGTAACCAAGTATCTAGCCAGAAGTAGGTGTTAGTGCCTGAATTTGTAAGTACAAATGAGATGGCATGGAGTGTTGGCAGCTGTTGATTTATTGTTCTGTAAATGAAGGATTGGCTATTTTGTGGAGCAATGAGGGCATTTGGGTGTTGCAAAGCGATCCAGTCTAGCCACGGTGTTTTGTCTGGTAAGAGAGCTTTTACAGCAAATTTCATAAGTAAGCATTTGTTCTGCTTGTGGAGATTTTTTAGCCCTAGACCACCACAATTCTTTGGTTTACACACATTTTTCCAGGCAACTAAGCATTGAGCACCAGTGCATGTTTCTTCCGCGGCCCAAAAAAAGCTCGTCGAATAGAGTCTAGGGTTTTAAGAACACTTTTGGGGATGGGGAAGACTGACATGAAGTAGACAAGAAGGGAGTCGAGGACCGCCGATAATAGGACGAGCCTATCTCCTTTGGAAAGGATTTTTGCGCGCCAACCTGTTAGAAATTTACGGCAGCATTCAATCATCGGTAAGAAGGCATTTGTAGGCAGTTGCGTAGGTGTTAGGGGGAGGCCTAGGTAGATCTGTGGAAATGTTGAGGTTGGGCATTGCAAGGTGGAGGCAATGGAGTCTGCCATGGAAGAGCTGACGTGCATGGGTACGTAAATCGTTTTTGTGAAGTTGATAGTGAGGCCAGTGGCCATGGCGAAATCATGAAGGATGTTTTTTAACTGTTGAGCAGCGCCACTGGATGCCTTGGCGATGATGAGGGTGTCGTCAGCGTATTGTAAAACGGTGGGCGGGAGATGCGCGAACAGGGGGTGACTGAGATGAGCTAGGTCACAGTCTTGTTGGATCATTTGTTGTAGGAGATCAGTAACGATGATGAAGAGGTAGGGAGAGATAGGGTCACCCTGCCTGAGCCCATTTTTGCAATTTATCCAGCTTCCGGGGATCCCATTCAGCATGACGGCAGTTTTCCCAGTTGCTAGGAGGTCATGAACCCATGCTGAGAATTTTGGCGGGAAGCCACGACAACGTAAAATGGAGGCGAGAGAGTCCCAAGAGAGGGAGTCGAAGGCTTTGCTGAAGTCCAATTTGATGACCATGGTTGGGGCTTTTCTGAAATGGCAGGCGCTTATGAGATCAGCCGCGAAGATAAAATTTTCAGCTATGCTACGCCTTGGAATGAAACCAGTTTGGTTCCCATGGAGAAGCAGTGGTATTATCGGTTTTAGTCTGTTGGTAAGCACCTTTGCAACGGCTTTGATAGGACACTTTTGTAGGGAGATCGGGCGGTAGGCGTCAGGAGTGTTTGCCTGATCTTTTTTTGGTAGAAGAATGAGGTGGGCTCTGTTGAGGCTTTCAGTTTGAGCGTTGAGGTTTTGGAAGTCCGTCATGAAGGAGTGGATGTGAGCCTTTACCAAGTTCCAGTATTTTCTGTAAAAAAGCGGGCCGAAGCCATCCGGTCCTGGGCTAGCCAGCGGGTTCATTTGGAGGAAAGCATTTTTAATTTCATCTAGTGTGAAGGTGGCATCGAGCGTGGCAAGTTGCGGTAACGTATGTGTGTAGTATTTTTTGGGATCGAAGGACCAGGAGGTGCGTGGTGCTGACCCGATAATTGCTGTGAAATGGTCTTTGAGGATGGTCGCTTTTTGAGCGTGAGAGTGGTATTCAGTTCCATCAGTTAGAAGAGAAGTTATAGTATTCTTGCGGAGACGCTGAGATGCGGCAGCGTGGAAATATTGTGTGTTTTCCTCTCCGTCAATTGCAGCTCGTACCTTTCCTCTTTGTTTCCAGAAGGCAATTTTTTCAGCAATAGCTGAGTGCAGGGCTTGTGAGACAACTAGGCGTAGCATTTTTTCGGCGTCGGATAGAGTTCGAGCCTCCTCCTTTAGATAGATGAGATTAATGATTTCTTTTGCAGCCGTCTTGCGAAGGTGTGCAGGCGATCGCTTGGAGGCCCAGGTTTTTAGGTCATACCTTGTTCTTTTTAGGGTTTTCGCAAGGGTAGTGGCGGATCTTAATCGCTGGGTTGATCATTGGTTTGGGGCCCAACATTTTTGTATTATTTGCTGACAAGCAGTGGAGAGAGTCCATGCTGATTCAAATCTAAAGTGGCGTGGTTTTGGGACAGTTGTTTGAATATTTATCATTAGTGGAACGTGATCTGAAGTAATTCGTGGCAAAGAAGACAGAGTTGTATTGGGGAAGACATTATTCCAAGCCAGATTGATGAAAGCTCGGTCTAGTCGTTCGAGTGTTGGTGAAGCTCGTTTGTTGGACCAAGTAAAGCGTTTGTCTAGTAGGGGTAGTTCGATTAGTGCTAGGGTGTTGATCGTGGAGTTGAAGGCGTCTGCATCCCGTTGGCAAAAGTTGCGTTTATTTTTTTCGTGGGAGAAACGAATGAGGTTGAAGTCTCCGACAATTAGCCATGGGGTGTGGTCGTCCTCTTTAATTACATTGAGCTCATTAAGGAATGCCTATTTGAGGTTACAATTTGAGGGGACATAGATGTTTGTGATGACAAAGGGGAGGGGTTGAGCGAGTGACGTGAGTTTAATGGACGTTGCATACGTATGATGGGAGTAGGAAATTCGGGAGAAATAATTTTTATTAAAGGTGGAGATCTTTCCGCCGGCCGAACCGTTCGAGGGTAGGAAAATTCTTTGGTCGAGAGAACATGGTAGGAAGGAGTTGAATTTTCGGTCATTGATGTCATTTAACTTAGATTCTTGTAAGAGTGCACAATGAGGGTTGATACTGATTAGTTCAGAGACGATATCAGCGCATTTTGATTCCTCGCCTAAGCCTCTTACATTCCAGGAGCAAATAGAGAGAGTTGTACTACTCATGGAGAAACAGACTGGCATCTAGACATAGTAGGGTAGGGGTAGCTACGGGGTACATTTGGGATACTAGCAGATAAGTGAAGCAAAACAGGCGATTGCTCCGGACACAGCGTGGTGGAATAGATAAACCCTGGATGTAGGGCCAGCGATATGGACGGCTGGTCACCGTCGGGACGCCGTGTAGGCATGCATGGTTGATTGGGAGCATCATGGCACAACGTCGGGAGCACCATCATCCGTGAGATCGGCACGTGCAATGGAGTCCGCGGCGGCGTCATCAGCCCCGCAAAGCCTGGCGATATCCGCCAGGGCTGCGGTGTGACGCCCGGATAATTAAGCTACAGTAATCTCCTACTAATGATGACAGGTCGTCATTCTTACTGTTACTAATCCTCATTTGATCCGAAGCATAATTCAAATTCAATTCAAATCAAAGTTCAAAATTCAAATTGCCAAACATGAAAACTAAAATGTTCAAAGTGTGGCAAATAATACCTGGATATTTTTCATGTTGGAACCAACCTCATTTGAGTTCCCCAAATGCCCCTAGGATTTTATCTTGTGGTCCAACAATAATTAAATTGGCCTTTCCAATTTCTAAAAATGGTTAGCCAACTCCTTCTGACCCCAAACTTTTTTATGCAACTTCACTTTGTTCCTATCTATTTTTGTGCAAAGTGCCACATATAACAAAAATAATTCAGTATCTCTTTTAAATAGGAAACGGAGGCAAATCAAAAAAATAAAATAAAAGAAAAACCACCCCTTCTAGTGGGCCTCGTGGCCCAGCTGGCCATCCAGCTGGTCGGCCAGGCCGGCCCACTCGAACCACCCAGATATTTCTCCCCTCGCTCGACTCTCTTCCTCTCGGTTCTCTCTGCCGGAGCGCCGTCAGCGCCATTGCCATGGCCACCGACTCTCCCCCGCCACGCCGACGAGCCCTAGAGGACCGCCGTCGTCTACCTCACCCTTTACGCCACCAGATTGGAGCCGGGAGTCCCCATCTCCGTCACCCACATCGTCTTTGTCTCGGGTCGTCTTCGATCCGCTCCACCCCGAGCCTCTCCGGCATCCCCGAGCTCGCTTTTGCACGACTACAGGCCCCCGTGAGCTTCTTCTCCGCTTCCTCCTCGCCCCGTTCTTGATTTGCCGCCGTAGTTGTTGTTTCCGTCCCCGCCATGGTCGCCGGAGCTTGTGGCCGTTCTGCTCCGTCGCTGCAGTGGCTAGAGCCGCCTTGGCCTCACCCCTGCCTCGCCCGCGCGAGACCACGCCGGCGCCATGCCCGGGCTCCGTCCCCGCTCGCCACCGTCGTCCCCACTACCGCACGGCCGCGGCCCAGCATCATTTCTCCCGCGTCGTTCCCCGCCTGGCTGCGCCGCCGCCAAGCGCCGGCCCACGCTCGCCATCACCTCCCCGTGCTGCCTTCCCCAGCGTGCGCCCATCCGGCGCCGCTGCCCTGCTTCTGCCGGCGCCCCGCATCCCGGCGCTCTCCCCTGGGCGCGTGCCCAAGCGGGCTGGCGCCCTAGCGCCCGCGCCTGCTCCGTTAATCGCCTTCTCCAGTGGCCAGATGGGTCACTGCCAGAAGGGCCCCATCGCCCCCCTTTTCTTATTTTAAAAAAAGAATATATATATATATATATATATTAATAATTAATTAATTAATTAATTAACTAATTAACTTAATTAAAATGGTTTAGTTAAACTAACTAATTAGTTAGCCTACTTAATCAAGTAATTAGTTAGGTGAGTCAATGACAGGAGGGTCCCACCCCTGTTGACCAGTCAAACGTTGACTGGTCAACTGGGTCCCCCTTGGTCTACCTGTCAGCCACTGGGTACACTTTTGTGTACACTGTGCTGGGTGCGCCTAGCATTTTAGCTTTTATTTTCGAATTAAAATAATTTCAGAATATTGTTAAAACTTTGAAAATTCATAGAAAATAAACCGTAACTCGGATGAAAATGTTTTCTACATGAAAGTTGCTCAGAACGGCGAGACAAATCCGAATACGTGGTCCGTTCATCTGTCGCACGCCCTATCATAGCAAACATGCAACCTTTCCCTTCCGTTTCATCTGTCCGAAAATGCCTAACTCCGGGAAAACTTTCCCGGATTTTTCCCCCTTCGCCAGTATCGCCTAGCGCCACGTTAGAACACGTCTAGCTTTGCATGTTGTCATGTTATGCTCTTGCTTGCTATGTATTTACTGTTTCTCCCCCCCCCCTCTTCTCTTCGGTAGACCCCGAGACCGCTACGGATGCCACTGTGATCGACTACGTCGACGACGACCCTCCTTCTTGTCTGAGCAACCAGGGAAGCCCCCCTTTGATCATCCTGATATCGCCCATTCTATACTCTCATGCTTGCATTAGATTTTGCTACTGTTATTGTTTGCTCCTATTCTGATGCATAGCCTGCTTTTGTACCTGCTATTGTTACCTACCTGCTTATCCTAAACTGCTTAGTATAGGTTGGCTAGTGATCCATCAGTGAACCCCCCCCCTTGTCCTTATTGCCCCTGCTTCATCATCGACGCCTCGATCGACGTGATCGACGACCAGAGCTCGACACCTCACATCACATCACGCCCCTTTAGTTGCTCGACTCTGCAGAGCTACTATCGAGTGCCGAGGGTGATCCCTCATAATGCACCCCTGATGATAATTCTGTAGTGTAGCTATTCGGTCGTGGTCATCGAGGGTGATTTCCTCTTTCACCATTCCCGATATGGCTCTGTCGTTCAACACCTCAAGTGTGAACCTCGGGGGTGGTCCCTCTTACGTTCACCTTGATGATTACATTGAGTGGAATCCACCAAGGGTGATTCCTTGGGTTTTCCCCTTGATGTTTGGACACACGGTTATCTTGAATTTACTTGAGACCTTGGTGAAAGTCGGGTGAGCCCGGAGAGCACCCGCAAGATAATGACGTGGCACGGACGGGCATTCTGAGCCCTTCTCGTAAGTCCACGAGACGGGGCGACGGGGTCACTTTTGATCGTGAGTCTCTGCTCGTCTCCGCAAGCTAATAATACACTATGGTTTGGGTATTTGTTCTGAGTTGGCCTCTGGCCTTTACGCACTAACCACCACGCGAGAATAGATATGAGCCTCGACGTCGCAGTATCAGCCGAAGCTTTGTCAGACGTCCAGTTCAGCAGTGCGGCACGGTCGGATCGTGCTGGCCATCGGAGGCGGTGCTGGTATTCACCCTGCGCGCAACGACCCGGAGTGCTGCGGGCGATGGGCCCAAGACCCTGGAGTGCTTAGGATGTAGACCGGCGGAGACCTCTCTGCTGAGCCTAGGTCGGGCTGCGACGTGTTGATCTTCCGAGGGCGGGCATTGACCCCAGAAAGGTGTGTCCGGCCTGAGTGATCGAGCGTGTTGGGTAACGTGGTGCACCCCTGCAAGGAAGTTATATATTCGAATACTGTGTCCGCGGTAATGGACGTTCAGACTTATATCCTGATCTTATATAACTAGAAATGGATACTTGAGATATATGGCTCTGGGATTGTTTTCTCACAGGGAGTCGAGGAAGGATCTCTGGGCATTAATGTTACAATGTGCTTGTTAAATATAAACTGCTATTCTTTACTCTTCTACTTGCTGCAACATGCTTGGAGCTGCTTGAAGATGCTAGTCTTCGATAGGCTAGGCCTTCCCCCTCTATTCTGGCATTCTGCAGTTCAGTCCACATATACAAACCTTCCATTTGATACCAGTGCATACTTAGTATAGATCTGATGCTTGCGAGTACTTTGGATGAGTACTCACGGTTGCTTTGCTACCCCCCTCCCCTTTTCTCCCTCCTTCTTTCCGGCTGATGCAACCAGATGGTGGACCCTTGGAGCCAGATGCCATCGCCGATGGATGCTGATACGTGAAGGCCGCCGACGACCAGGAGTAGTTAGGAGGTCCCAGGCAGGAGGCCTTGCCTCTTCGATCGTTGTTGCTTTTGTGCTAGCCTTCTTAAGCATCCTTGTTTAACTTATGTTTGTACTCATATATTGATGCTTCCGCTGACTCTTGTGTATCGAGCTTTTGTATTCGAGCCCTCGAGGCCCCTGGCTTGTAATATAAAGCTTGTATTATTTTAATTTCGGTCTAGGGTTGTGTTGTGACATCTTCCCGTGAGTCCTTGATCTTGATCGTACACATTTGCGTGTATGATTAGTGTACGATTGAATCGAGGGCGTCACATGCGGCAGGTGCTGGCGGAGCGTCGGGGATGTCGAGCTTAGCATCGTGAATGGCGTCTTTGAGCGCCTTAGCAATGTCTGTGGCAGTGAGACGCTTTGCCTTGGCGCGGACGGCCTTCGTGGTCATGTCTGTGAAGACTCGCAGCTCCTTGGCAGCGAGGCGAGAGCTACGGAGCAAGCTCATGGACTAGTCCGCCAAGTGCTTGGTGCTGCGTTGCAGCTTGCGCAACACGGATTCATGGAGGTGAGAGTCTACATTTTTTGTTGCAGGGGTGAGCGTGATTAGGCTTTGCTCATTTTTGTATATAGGGGAGGGAGTAAGACACTGCTGTTCAGAGGCCATACGAGGCAGACGCGCCAGCGGAGAAGGCAATGGAGGAAACGTCGATGTGGAGGCCAACCTTGTGAGCATTATACTAATATTATTTATACAGAGAGCGTTATAATCTAAAAAAAATCCATTTTATAAAGATTATCCTTCAAAAAAGGAAACATCACAGCGGATTATGAAAAGTGCACAAAAAGTGGCAAGCAAGCAAATAGTAAGGTGTCCATGCATTCTTACGGAGCAATAGAACATAAGTAAACAATTTACGCTGGGTGACCGGCTTAAGGCCCACCCCACCACCCACGTCTTCTTTAACCTTATCCCCTTACTCGTCTTCCATCTCCTGCAAGCACCATTCCCTCTCTCTCCTCTTTGCCTCCACCCCTCCTCCCCACACAAGAGGGGCCATGCCATTGTTGCCGCACGCATCCTGTCCCTGATCGACAATGAGGCCATTGGCGTCGCGCTCCTTCCCCCACAGCGCCGCCGGATGCCTTGCGCTGCGAGGAGCTTTTTTCCTTGGAGAACGAGAGCATCATCCAAAGCTTATAGTCCCATCTAATTGAATCAAAAGCCTTGCAAATGTCCAGCATGAAAAGCAAGATTACCTTTTTATTTCCGTGGAGGCAACAGGCAAAGTTTCTGACGTACATGATGTTAACGTGGATACTTCTCTTCTTTATGAATGCACTTTGGCATTGGAAGCGATGTTGTTCATGGAAGGAGCTAGAAGACTGGAACGCACTTTGGCAATGCTTTTCACTGTGGTGTGTATGAGACTTATAGGGTGGTAGTCCAAAATCTCCTCACCTCAGCCCCATCTTTCTTGGGCAGAAGAACAATGTTTGCATGATTGAGCCAACAGAAGCTCTTTGAATGCAAGTCGCCAAAAAGGCGAATGACGGCTGGTTCCTCGCCGCTAGGTAGCGGAACCGGTAGAAAGCTCTTTTGTGGTGCTATGATACGAATCCAACACAATTATATTTCTCTACTGAAAGAGCACATGTACATGCTCTTTCACTCTCCAAAAATGAATCTGTATAGAGAAATAGCTACCGCATAGCACCGCAGCGTCCGTGCGTCAGCCAGTAGTTCAGAGGAACTCCTGCCGACCGACAACAGTTCCTCCTCAAACGCGCAAAGAAGAGGCGGCAGCGGCCGGGCGTGCCGCACCAGCAGGTGGTGCTCTTAGCGAGGTCGAGCGGATGTGTAGCTTGGTCGAAATCGACAAATAACCAGGTAGCCTTATAGGCAGTTTGGTCCTTTCTGGTGTCTGTAAATGGAATGAAAAAAAAAGGACAAGGAAGTCGGTAAAAGAGGGAAAATGACATGTTAATCAAGGTGTTCACCAGCTGGGTCCGGGTAGTAATTCTGCAAAGTTTGTCTTAATGGTGGCAATGTTGCAAAGCCAGATGTTCAGCGTCCGATATCCAAATTTTCAAGTGAGAGGGGACTGCTGACCAGACCTCAGAGTACATGCTAAAGAAAGCAGGCAACATTTTGGATATTATTTTTTCTTTTCTTAATTTGAGCCTTTTTGCTATTTCAGGCGAAGAATCTGTTAGAAAGTTATTAAAAATATTCCAATCCAATTGTGTTTATGATTTATGTTTCTATGAACTTAACCTAAAATTTGGTTCAAAAAATTGACAAGTTTTATCTTTTAACACCAAACAAAAAGATGACAGCGTATTCAACAAAGAGCATTTGAAATCTATTGCTAGGTGCATTTACATGATCAACGTAACCCATTTCACTTGTTACAAAGAGCATTTGAAACCCTGAGCAGTTTTGGTCCATGACACGACTTAAAAGCAGCAAACAACAAAGATTGCATCAGTCAGCAGAACCAAATGATCATTTAGTACTTCAGACACAATTTCACGGCGGTGTCACAATTTTCATAGCATCAAACATTTGATCCGGCGCCTCCCAAATCAGTAAAACATTCCTTACATGAACTGGAAAACCTAAACAGAGTGCACTTCATGGAAACAACTACGAAGCAGAGTCTGAGATCATAAAGCCTCTTAGCATATAGTACTTCCTTCGTTCCTAAATATAAGTTGTTTTAGAGATTTCAATAAGAACTACATACAGATCTAGATAGACATATTTTAGAGTGTACATTCACTCATTTTGCTCCTTATATAGTCCCAATTGGGATCTCTAAAAAGACTTATATTTAGGAAAGGAGGGGGTACAAGTCATGAAACCCAAACAGTGAAGGCCGCAAACATCCACGCTGAACCTTACCGCTTCAATCATACACCGCGTACCGGTTTCAGACATATGGGCTCACGCGCCTTTACTTTAGGATTAGGATCATCAATGGAGAACATAAGCAAGGTACCCTTTCCATCATCAGCTATCTCATCTTTGGGCAGAATTAAGTTGTATCCCTTCGGTAGCCCATCAGACAACGATGAGCTTCATATCTTGTAAACTGATATCTGATAATAGTCTGTCAAAAAGGAACCATAGGACATCCTACACTTGAACTTGGAGTTTATAGCTTTAGGTTGGATGCAGATGACAGAGATGGCATCCCCGTATGGCTCTAGTGCCACGTTGAGCAGGAAAATTTCCCTGTCTTTGGTACGAAGAAAATGTAGACCTGGTTCTAGGCAGAGCTCAACATCTTCAGAGTACTTGATGGTTGTACACGGCCACTTGTGCTGGGAGGTGAAATGGTCAAGGAGGGCATCTGCTGCCCCTGCAAAGCTGCAGCTGGACTCCGGGCAGAAACATGGAGTGTTCGGGCATGCCTTTTCGTGTTCATCTTTCTGGTAGTAATTGAGCTTCTCAGCGCATCCATATTTGGCATTGGAGCAAGGGATCATGACTGATTCCATGAGACGTTCCATCCCTAAACAGCGCTTGAAGATAGTTTCAGCGGAGCTTAAGTGACACTTGTTGCGTACGAGCTTCGGACGGCAAGAGGAGCATATGAAATGTCCCACAGAACACTGGAACAAACAGGAAGGAGCATAAGTGAGAGGAACTTTTTAACGGGAATAAGTGCTGAATGAAGTAGTACAATAGCAGAATGATAAGTCAAGTACCACACAAAATTATGCAACTATTCATCTATGGGTTAGTGTTGGTAAATGCAACATCCTAGTCGGTAAGTTTGAAGTTGTAATTTTGGTGTGATCGATATACAACTACAAAGGGGGACAGACCAAACATAATACTACTAGAGCTGTAATATATCATCCGCCCTTAACCATATATAGCCTACTATAGGGAACCAAATTTCAGTCTCAGTTGTGGACTAGAAATCGGTGTGCATACAGTTGCTAACAGTTTCAGTCTTGATCAATCAAAAATATTAGTGTCCTAATTAATTCTCTACGGAAACCAAATTTCAACGACTATAGCTTTCACAAGAAACTGTTTTTAGCAAGTAGCCTTATATCTGACCGATATTTAATCATATTTTTTCTATTTCATCTGAAACTTTGAGAGACAGGTAAACATATGCACATGTACCTGGTAAATGGGTGGTCTGAGAGGATGAAAGCAGATGGGGCGTCCATCCCCATGGTAACATTCTGCCTCTTGCCGCTGCTCTCCCCCTCCCCCGGGGCTTCTACTCGTCTCTTGCTAGAGGTACCACCCTCCATCGCCACCAAAACTCTTGATCTTACAACCTCACCAATCTGTTTGTGGGATACTACCGTGGTTCGGAAAGTAGTAGTAGCAGGTGATAGCTCCGGTGCCGGACATATATAGGCAGATGTGGGCGTGGAAGCTGGAGAGACGAGAGCCCATCCGTATTCCGAGATGATAAATGGGCAATGGTACCGCGGATGAAACTGGTTCGCTTTTGCCGAAAAAGGCTTTCGCCCCGCTTTATATATAAAGCATAGATCACCAACATCTCAGTACTGATAGATCCTTAGATCGGAGTGGGCTAGTAGATCCGGTAACCTACCTTCTCCAGGTGCAGATGAGGAACTCTCGGTGCCGGCCATGGTGACGGTGGCCGGTGATGGCAGGGAGTGGATGGCGGCGGTGTGTGGGCAGTGGCGGCGGCGGAGCTTCCCGTCACTGTCAGCGCTAGACCTAGATCGGGTCGGGGTTTTCGGTGGGGAGCCTGGCAACGCGGTGAACCTCGTACTGCGTGCCGCCGGCCCCCACCTCTTTATGTAGCGCTGCGTGACAGGGGCCCGTCAACCATATTGCGGTTGGGCGCCCCCGATCAGGGCGCGGATCAGGGGTCCGGTGGGCCGTTAGGCCCACACAGGAGAGATCAACCTAACATTCTTCCCCTTGATCTCAACTTTACATTTAACCTTATACTTTCTAGTTTATTTGTTTCATCACATATTGGTACATAGAGCATGTTTCATCGTCACAGCTCAATTGCCGATAGAATCATACAGCTACAACATACGTTATGTTCAGAAACAAATTCTGTTCCTTTTGGGCCTATCCAGGAATCATAAGGCTTTCCCTTAAACCCATGCCGGCTAAGTGTTCTTTGAACACATTGGGTGGTAAGCCTTTCGTTAGCGGATCCGCAAGCATATCTTTTGTCTTTATATATGCTCGAGACTTATAGTTTGATCCTGGATTTTATCTTTCACAACATAATACTTTAACTCTATTGTTTTGGCAGCATTACTCGACTTGTTATTGTGAGCGTAAAATACCGCGGGCTGATTGTCGCAATACATCTTTAGTGGTTTGTGAATATAATCTACCATCTTTAGTAGGACGCAAACCTTTACCCAACTAAAAAAAACACTTAGAAACGGAGCCCTCCCATCGGCAAGGGCTGGGATCCACCGTGTCTACATGGCTTTAAGCCCATAGTAGACGAGGCAGATTGGCGGCGACGGGTGCCGACTGGAGGCAGGGGTACCCCTAACGCATATGCTCTAATACGTCCATTTTGCATCATTTTTTTCTACTATCATTTATAATGTTTTTAATCAATATAACCCTTCGTGGAGCAATTCTAATGCCTCTTCTCTCTTAATTTGTAAGATTTACATGAAGAGGAAGATTGTCGACAGCTGGAATTCTGGACCTGAAAAAACTATGTTAGAGATACCTATTCTGCACATCTCCAAATAAGCTGAAATTTCATGGAAATTATTTTGAAATAAATAAAAAATACTGGAAGAAAGAAATATTAGAGGAGACCACCCAGGTGTGCACAAGTGTGCAATCTATACTATCATACATAGTTGCCTGCTTCGCAGGGTTGCTCTCTACAGGTAATTTCCAGCGCAGTAATGTAATGGACTGATGGTGCCACCTTATTTAAGCAGAGCCACTAAGGTTACTAAAGCTTCATATCTCGGTATCTGATAATCTCCTAGCTTGTTCCAAGCTTGGTGGAGAAATTCTAGCATTTTCCATAGTTTTGCCTATTTTTTCCTTCCTGTAGTTTTATGACAGCTTTTCCCTCACAAGCGTGCAATCTATACTATCATTCCTTATAAATGACATGACTTGTATACCTTAGAGCGAGAGTTGTTTCTATATTAATGAGAATTGCGTTTACTGTGTTTCGATTTATTTTTTCTATTCAATATTATTATGGATCTGAAAAAATTTACCCTGAAAGGAAAGTCATGACTTGACTAGCAATCATTAAGCATCTATTTGGACTTAATTGAGAGTTGAGATAATATAGAGTTAGCTAAAAACCAAAACCAGTCATTACGCTGGTATCTCAGGTTTGTCGGTGTTGCTTCCTTGCATTTTCGCTATTTCACTATGATAGTGTCGAAAAAACGTCTTATATTATAATACAAAGGTAGTATATATAGTTTAGAAGTTCACCACCTGTACCTGAAAGCTTAATTCGGATCTGAACATATTTGGTTAATTTCCAGTACAGCAATCTGAACATATTTCACTTCATTTCAGACAAATTTATACATGTAGAAAGCCGCACACATTGGGGGCCGGATCGCTAGTTATAATCACAGGTTGATTACACTAGTCGGTTCTCAGGATTGCAGACTACCAACATTAACCACTGAAACGAGGGAGACAATATTCAGTTCCGAAACTAGTAGGTTGATGGTGACGCAGCCTTGTAATCAGCCCGCCAGCTCCAAGCCATCAAGTAATCAGCCAACTGCTCTGCTCGATCACTGCGTCCACACGTCGGCGCTGTATCTGGAGCTGGCCTTCCTGGCGCGCTTCGAGGCCATGGCGCCGCACGCCGCGGCCGGTCCGGACTGCTGCAGAGCGGCCGCCATGCGAGCGCAGCTCGCCGCGCCGGCGTCGACGGCGTAGTAATCCATCCTTCTCTTCTTCGTTGGATAAGCCTTCAGCACAAGAGACGAGGAGGAGGAGGCGCTGGTGGTGAAGCTCGTCGACCTCTTCTTAGGCGGCAACATCGACTCCTGTATTTGGATGATGGTGGGGAGGCTGCACCCGGCCGCTAGCTGGAGCTGCAAGCCCGTCGTCGTCGTCGTTGGACATGGAGATGCCGCTGCGGCTCTCTTCTTCGGCGGCAGCAGCGATGGATCGATGGTGGTACGTGTGTTGAACGCGGAGGTGCCTTCCGTTCGGCACTAGGATCTCCGGTGATTTGGATCACGACGAGTACGACTCCTGCAACCCCGTTCTCTTGAACGCTTCCGCTTAGCGATCTACAAGGGTATGTAGATGCACTCTTCTTCTCCTCGTTGCTGGTTTCTCCATAGATAGATCTTGGTGGCACGTAAGAAAATTTTGAATTTCTGCTACGTTTCCCAACAGTGGCATCATGAGCTAGGTCTATTGCGTAGATTCTTTGCACGAGTAGAACACAAAGTAGTTGTGGGCGTTGATTTTATTCAATATGCTTACCGTTACTAGTCCAATCTTGTTTCGACGGTATTGTGGGATGAAGCGGTCCAGACCGACCTTACACGTACTCTTACGTGAGACAGGTTCCACCGATTGACATGCACTTGGTGCATAAGGTGGCTAGCGGGTGCCAGTCTCTCCCACTTTAGTCGGAACGGATTCGATGAAAAGGGTCCTTATGAAGGGTAAATAGCAATTGACATATCACGTTGTGGTTTTGCGTAGGTAAGAAATGTTCTTGCTAGAAACCCATAGCAGCCACGTAAAACATGCAACAACAATTAGAGGACGTCTAACTTGTTTTTGCAGGGTATGCTATGTGATGTGATATGGCCAAGAAGAATGTGATGAATGATATGTGATGTATGAGATTGATCATGTTCTTGTAATAGGAATCACGACTTGCATGTCGATGAGTATGACAACCGGCAGGAGCCATAGGAGTTGTCTTTATTTATTATATGACCTGCGTGTCATTGAACAACGCCATGTAATTACTTTACTTTATTGCTAACCGGTAGCCATAGTAGTAGAAGTAATAAGTTGGCGAGACAACTTCATGGAGACACGATGATGGAGATCATGGTGTCATGCCGGTGACGATGATGATCATGGAGCCCCGAAGATGGAGATCAAAAGGAGCAAAATGATATTGGCCATATCATGTCACTATTTGATTGCATGTGATGTTTATCATGTTTATGCATCTTGTTTACTTAGAACGACGGTAGTAAATAAGATGATCCCTTACAACAATTTCAAGAAGTGTTCTCCCCTAACTGTGCACCGTTGCTAAAGTTCGTCGTTTCGAAGCACCACGTGATGATCGGGTGTGATAGACCCTTACGTTCACATACAACCGGTGTAAGACAGTTTTACACATGCAAAACACTTAGGGTTAACTTGACGAGCCTAGCATATACAGACATGGCCTCGGAACACAGAGACCGAAAGGTCGAGCATGAGTCGTATGGAGGATACGATCAACATGAATATGTTCACCGATGATGACTAGTCCGTCTCACGTGATGATCGGACACGGCCTAGTTGTCTCGGATCATGTAATCACTTAGATGACTAGAGGGATGTCTATTTGAGTGGGAGTTCATAAGATGAACTTAATTATCCTGAACATAGTCAAAAGATCTTTGCAAATTATGTCGTAAGCTCGCGCTTTGGTTCCACTGTTTAGATATGTTCCTAGAGAAAATATAGTTGAAAGTTAACAGTAGCGATTATGCGGACAGTAGAAAGCTTATGTCCTTAATGCACCGCTCAGTGTGCTGAACCCCAAACGTCGTTTGTGGATATTGCGAACATCGGACATACACGTTTTGATAACTACGTGATAGTTCAGTTAAACGGTTTAGAGTTGAGGCACCAAATACGTTTTCGAAATGTCGCGGAACATATGAGATGTTTCGAGGGCTGAAATTGGGATTTCAGACTCGTGCCCACGTCAAGAGGTATGAGGCCTCCGACGATTTTCTTAGCCTGCAAACTAAGGGAGAAATGCTCAATCGTTGAGCTTGTGCTCAGATTGTCTGAGTGCAACAGTCACTTGAATTGAGTGGGAGTTGATCTTCCAGATGAGATAGTGATGTTTCTCCAAAGTCATTGCCACCAAGCTGCTAGAGCTTCGTGATGAGCTATAACATATCAGGGATAGATATGATGATCCTTGAGGTATTCGCGATGTTTGACACCGCGAAAGTAGAAATCAAGAAGGAGCATCAATTGTTGATGGTTGGTGAAACCACTAGTTTCAAGAAGGGCAAGGGCAAGAAGGGATACTTCATGAAACTGCAAATCAGCTGCTGCTCTAGTGAAGAAACCCAAGGTTGAACCCAAACCCGAGACTAAGTGCTTCTGTAATAAGGGGAACAACCACTGGAGCAGAATTACCCTAGATACTTGGTAGATGAGAAGGCTGGCAAGGTCGATAGAAGTATATTGGATATACATTATGTTAATGTGTACTTTACTAGTACTCCTAGTAGCACCAGGGTATTAGATACCGGTTCGGTTGCTAAGTGTTAGTAACTCGAAATAAAAGCTAAGGAATAAACGAAGACTAGCTAAAGGTGAGCTGACGATATGTGTTGGAAGTGTTTCCAAGGTTGATGTGATCAAGCATCGCACGCTCCCTCTACCATCGAGATTTGGTGTTTGCGTTGAGCATAGACATGATTGGATTATGTCTATCGCAATACGGTTATTCATTTAAGGAGAATAATGGTTACTCTATTTATTTGAATAATACCTTCAATGGTCTTGCACCTAAAGGAATGGTTTATTGAATATCGATCGTAGTGATACACATTTTCATGCCAAAAAGATATAAGATAGTAATGATAGTACCACTTACTTGTGGCACTGCCATGTAAGTCATATTGGTGTAAAACACATGAAGAAGCTCCATGTTGATGGATCTTTGGACTCACTCATTTTGAAAAGTTTGAGACATGCGAACCATGTCTATTGGTGTATACGCATGAAGAAACTCCATGCAGATGGATCGTTTGGACTCACTTGATTTTGAATCACTTGAGATATGCAAATCATACCACATGGGCAAGATGACTAAAAGGCCTCGTTTTTCAGTAAAATGGAACAAGATAGCAACTTGTTGGAAGTAACACATTTTGATGTGTGCAGTCCAATGAGTGTTGAGGCATGCAGTGAATATCGTTATGTTCTTACTTCACAGATGATTCGAGTAGATGTAGAGTATATTTACTTGATGAAACACAAGTCTGAATTATTGAATGGTTCAAGTAATTTCAGAGTGAAGTTGAAGATCATCGTGACAAGAGGATGAAATGTCTATGATATGATCATAGAGATGAGTATCTGAGTTACGAGCTTTGGCACGCAATTAAGACATTGTGGAAATTGTTTCACAATTAATACCGCCTGGAACACCATAGTTTGATGGTGTGTCCGAACATCATAGTTGCACCCTATTGGATATGGTGCGTACCATGATGTCTCTTATCAAATTACCACTATCGTTTATGGGTTAGGCATTAGAGACAACCACATTCATTTTAAATAGGGCACCACGTAATTCCGTTGAGATGACACCATATGAACTATGGTTTAGAGAAACCTAAGTTGTCATTTCTTAAAGGTTTGGGGCTGCGACGCTTATGTGAAAAAGTTTCAGGTTGATAAGCTCGAACCCAAAGCGGATAAAATGCATCTTCATAGGACACCCAAAATAGTTGGGTATACCTCCTAATTCAGATCCGAAAGCAATAGGAATTGTTTCTTTAATTGGGTCCTTTCTCGAGGAAAAGTTTGTCTCGAAAAGTTGAGTGGGAGGATGGTGGAGACTTGATATGGTTATTGAACCGTCACTACAACTAGTGTGTAGCAGGGCACAGGAAGTTGTTCCTGTGGCACCTACACCAATTGAAGTAGAAGCTTATGATAGTGATCATGAAACTTCGGATCAAGTCACTACCGTACCTCGTAGGGTGACAAGGATGCGTACTGCTTCAGAGTTGTACAATAATCTTGTCTTGAAGGTCATGTTGCTACACAACAATGAACCTACGAGCTATGGAGAAGCAATGGTGGGCCCAAATTCCGACAAATGGTTAGAAGCCATGAAATCCGAGATAGGATCCATGTATCAGAACAAAGCATGGACTTTGGTGGACTTGCCCGATGATCGGCAAGCCATTGAGATAAATGGATCTTTAAGAAGAAGATGGACGTGGATGGTAATGTCACCGTCTATGAAGCTCGACTTGTGGCAAAGAGTTTTTTCACAAGTTCAAGGAGTTGACTACAATGAGATTTTCTCATTCGTAGCGATGCTTAAGTCCGTCGGAATCATGTTAGCATTAGCTGTATTTATGAAATCTGGCAGATGGATGTCAAAATGAGTTTTCTTACCAGTCTTCGTAAGGAAAGGTTCTATGTGATACAATCAGAAAGTTTTTGTCGATCCTAAGGATGCTAAAAGGTATGCTGGCTCCAGCGATCCTTCTAAGGACTGGAGTAAGCATCTCGGAGTTGGAATGTGCGCTTTGATGAGATGATCAAAGATTTTGGATTTATACAAAGTTTATGAGAAACTTGTATTTCCAAAGAAGTGAGTGGGAGCACTATAGAATTTCTGATGAGTATATGTTGTTGACATATTGTTGATCAGAAATGATGTAGAATTTCCGGAAAGCATACAGGGTTATTTGAAAGGTGTTTTTCAATAGAAAACCTGGATTAAGCTACTTGAACATTGAGCATCAAGATCTATAAGGATAGATCAAAAAACGCTTAATGGTACTTTCAAATGAGCATATACCTTGACATGATCTTGAAGGTGTTCAAGATGGATCAGTCAAAGAAGGAGTTCTGTCCTGAGATGTAAGGTATGAAGTTAAGACTTAAAAGCTCGACCACGGCAGAATAGAGAGAAAGGACGAAGGTCGTACCCTATACTTCAGACGTAGGCTCTATAGTATGCTATGCTGTGTACCGCACCGGAAGTGTGCCTTGCCATGAGTCAGTCAAGGGGTACAAGAATGATCCAGGAATGGATCATTGGACAGCGGTCAAAATTGTCCTTGGAGTAAATAAGGACATGTTTCTCGATTATGGAGGTGATAAAGAGTTCGGCGTAAAGGGTTACATCGATGCAAGCTTTAACACCTATCCGAGTGACTCTGAGTAGCAAACCGGATACGTATAGTGGAGCAACCATTTGGAATAGCTCCAAGTGAAGCGTGGAAGCAGCATTTACAATATGACCTAGAGATTTGCGAAGTACATACGGATCTGAATGTTGCAGACCCGTTGACTAAAACCTCTCTCACAAGCAAAACATGATCAAACCCCAGAACTCATTGAGTCTTAATCACATGATGATGTGAACTAGTTTAATGACACTAGTAAACTCTTTGAATGTTGGTCACATGGCGATGTGACATGTGAATGTTAATGACATGACGATGTGAACTAGATTATTGACTCTAGTGCAAGTGGGAGACTGTTGGAAATATGCCCTAGAGGCAATAATAAATTTGTTATTATTATATTTCCTTGTTCATGATAATCGTTTATTATCCATGCTATAATTGTATTGAAAGGAAACTCAGATACATGTGTGGATACATAGACAACACCATGTCCCTAGTAAGCCTCTAGTTGACTAGCTCGTTGATCAATAGATGGTTACGGTTTCCTGACCATGGACATTGGATGTCGTTGATAACGGGATCACATCATTAGGAGAATGATGTGATGGACAAGACCCAATCCTAAGCCTAGCACAGAGATCGTGTAGTTCGTATGCTAAAGCTTTTCTAATGTCAAGTATCTTTTCCTTAGACCATGAGATTGTGCAACTCCCGGATACCGTAGGAATGCTTTGGGTGTACCGAACGTCACAACGTAACTGGGTGGCTATAAAGGTGCACTACAGGTATCTCCGGAAGTGTCTGTTGGGTTGGCACGAATCGAGACTGGGATTTGTCACTCCGTGTAAACGGAGAGGTATCTCTGGGCCCACTCGGTAGGACATCATCATAATGTGCATAATGTGACCAAGGGGTTGATCACGGGATGATGTGTTACGGAACAAGTAAAGGGACTTGCCGGTAATGAGATTGAACAAGGTATCGGTATACCGACGATCGAATCTCGGGCAAGTACAATACCGTTAGACAAAGGGAATTGTATACGGGATCGATTGAGTCCTTGACATCGTGGTTCATCCGATGAGATCATCGTCGAACATGTGGGAGCCAACATGGGTATCCAGATCCCGCTGTTGATTATTGACCAGAGAACGTCTCGGTCATGTCTACATGTCTCCCGAACCCGTAGGGTCTACACACTTAAGGTTCGATGACGCTAGGGTTATAAAGGAAGTTTGTATGTGGTTACCGAATGTTGTTCGGAGTCTCGGATGAGATCCCGGACGTCACGAGGAGTTCCGGAATGGTCCGGAGGTAAAGATTTATATATGGAAAGTTGTTGTTCGGGTTCCGGGAAAAGTTCGGGTTTTTTCGGTATTGTACCGGGAAGCTTCCAGAAGGTTCCGGAGGATTCCGGAGGGGTCCGGAGGTCCGGAAATTGTTCCACCACGTCCAATACAGTAGCATGGGCTGTAGGGGGCGCCCTAGCCTTAATGGTCCAGGGGCACCAGCCCCCCCAAGGCCCATGCGCATGGGGAGGGAAAACCCTAAGGGGGGAGGGCCTCCACTTGACTTGGGAGGCACTCCTCCCCACCTTGGCCGCCGCCCCATCCTTAGATTGGATCTGAGGGGGCCGGCCCCCCTCTCCCTTGCCCCTATATATATGTGGGGGGTGGGAGGGCAGCCATACCACAAGATCTGGCGCAGCCCTCCCCTCTCCCAAGTACTCCTCCTCTCCCGCGGTGCTTGGCGAAGCCCTGCAGGATTGCCACACTCCTCCACCACCACCACGCCGTTGTGCTGCTGCTGGACGGAGTCTTCCTCAACCTCTCCCTCTCTCCTTGCTGGATCAAGGCATGGGAGACGTCACCGGGCTGTACGTGTGTTGAACGCGGAGGTGCCATCCGTTCGGCACTAGGATCTCCGGTGATTTGGATCACGACGAGTACGGCTCCTTCAACCCCGTTCTCTTGAACGCTTTCGCTTAGCAATCTACAAGGGTATGTAGATGCACTCTCCTTCCCCTCGTTGCTGGTTTCTCCATAGATAGATCTTGGTGACACGTAAGAAAATTTTGAATTTCTGCTACGTTCCCCAACAGCTAGGCGACGGACCAAGCTTCCGTTCGTCAGCTAACACCGTGTACAGGGGGCGCGGCCAGTATCGGGGCAGAGGAGGTCGCGGACGAAGAGGGCGTGGTCGTTCTGACCGTGCTCCTTCTCCTCCTATTCGCAACAGTGGAAGCAACGGCTACCAGCAGCGTCAACACCAGCCACCACTGCAGCAGTATCAGCAGCAACATGAGGATGATTACCCCGACTGCCAGATATGTTACAAATACCATGCTGGCGGCGCCAGGGACTGCTGGGATTGGTACAAGGAAGATCGTCAGGAAAAGAATAAGGTCAACCTCGTCACCAACTCATATGGCATCGATACCAATTGGTATGCAGATTCAGGAGCTACCGAGCATATCACAGGAGAGCTAGATAAATTGACGATGCGGGAGAAGTATCATGGAGGTGATCAAGTGCACACGGCAAGTGGAGCTGGTATGGATATTACTCACATTGGTAACTCAATTGTTAAAACCCCTCAGAAAAATTTTCATCTAAACAATGTCTTACATATCCCTCATGCATCGAAAAATCTTGTCTCTATCCATCGTTTTACACTTGACAATAATGTTCTCATCATATTCTACCCTTACTCTTTTGTGATTAAGGATTTGGCAACGAGGAGAGTCATCCTTAGAGGAAGATGCGAGGGAGGTCTTTATCCAATCATATCATCTTCTTCTTCATCCGAGTCAAATAAACAAGCTTGGAGTGTCACCAAACCATCTTCAGAGAAGTGGCATCGACGCTTGGGTCATCCATCTTCAGTCATAGTTCAGCATGTCATTAGTAAAAATAGACTTCCTTTTGTGTCTAGTATTGAGTCAGTTTGTGATGCGTGTCAACAAGCAAAAAGTCATCAATTACCATATCCCATCTCTACTAGTGTATCTACTGCTCCATTACAACTTATCTTTTCAGATGTGTGGGGACCAGCCCCCACTTCAGTTTGTAGATTTTCTTATTATGTAAGCTTTATTGATGACTATAGCAAATTTACATGGATCTATTTGCTAAAGAAGCGATCCGATGTCTTTCAAGTTTTTAGCAACTTTCAAAGTCTTGTTGAACGTCAACCGAACTCTAAAATTCTTGCCATGCAAACGGACTGGGGAGGTGAGTATGAGAAACTGAATACCTTTTTTCAAAAGATTGGAATTTATCACCATGTATCTTGTCCCCATGCTCACCAACAGAACGGCTCTGCTGAACGAAAGCATCGACACATTGTTGAAGTAGGACTAGCATTGCTGGCTCATGCATCTATGCCTCTCAAATTTTGGGATGAGGCCTTTCTCGCCACAACATACCTTATCAATATTAGACCCAGTAAAGTCATCAAATTTGAGAACCCTATCACTCGTCTTTTTGGCATTACTCCTGATTATACATCCCTCCGCATATTTGGTTGTGCATGTTGGCCGAATCTTCGACCATACAACACACGCAAACTTGCGTTTCGTTCCAAACAATGTGTTTTCTTGGGTTATAGTCCTATACACAAAGGGGTCAAATTTCTTGATGTCTCTACTGGTAGAATCTACATACCTAGGGATGTTGTCTTTGATGAATCTGTTTTTCCCTTCTAGTCACTCCATCCAAATGCCGGTGCCATTCTTTGAAAAGAAATTCTTCTACTTTCGGAGTTTGATCAAGGGGGTGATAACAATTGTACTAACCAATGTGCTAACATTCCTTCTAGTTCTACTCCGGGTACTATGTCTGTGCAGGTGCATGAAGAAAATGGCGTTCAAAACGACCAAGATGATCAAAATCCGGTGCAAAATGATGCTATATTTGATGTGTTTGAAGAAGAAGCAGGCGCAGAACACGAGAAGGATGCGGCGGCGCCTGTCACGCCTGTGCGCTGATCCGCCTTGGATCACGGGCAGAGATCCGCGCGGGATCACGCGCCTGCCAGCCGACAGGAGAGTCAGGCCTCTCCAGCCCGCTCCGCATCTGCCACGTCGACAGGAGACGACGCGGGATTCCCCTCGTCCAGCGCGCGCATGCAGGGGACGTCCGGTGCGCGCATGCAGGGGACAGGAGCAGCAGGCTCGGGATCTTCTGCTCCGGATCACTCCGTGGACTCAGCCATTGCTAGTGCAGGACAGGCCACACCAGGGTCTACTGGATCCGGTACATTAGCACAATCTGCACACATGGATGGGTCTCCTGGATCTTCTGCAACGAGCCGATCCGTGCGATCTTCTGTACAACAGCAAGAACAGCCTGCTACCACCTCAAGGGTCATGACCCGGCTACAAAAAGGTATTAGAAATCCCAAAATAAGAAGAGATGGCACTGTACCATATGGCATGTTATGTGTTTTAGGTGAACCAGCAAAGTTGAGAGATGCACTTGGAGATTCTAAAGGGAAAAGGGCTATGGATGAAGAGTATGATGCACTCATGAAAAATAAGACATGGCACTTGGTGCCAAGTCAGAGAGGTAAAAACATTATTGACTGCAAGTGGGTCTATAGAATCAAAAGAAAAGCAGATGGCTCTATTGATAGGTATAAAGCACTTCTTGTTGCCAAAGGATTCAAGCAACGGTATGGGATTGATTATGAGGATACTTTCAGTCAGGTTGTAAAAGCTGCTACTATAAGACTTGTGCTAGCCATTGCTGTTTCTAGGGGATGGAGTCTTCGACAGCTAGATGTTCAGAACGCGTTTCTGCATGGTGTTCTGGAAGAGGAGGTCTATATGAGGCAACCACCAGGATATGAAAATAAACAAACACCTCATTATGTTTGCAGGCTTGACAAAGCTCTTTATGGTCTGAAGCAGTCACCCAGAGCATGGTTCTCAAGGTTAAGTTCACAATTGAAGCATCTTGGATTTATTCCATCCAAGGCAGATACATCTCTCTTCATTTATAATAAGGCAAACACAATGATTTTTGTGCTCATATATGTGGATGATATTATAGTTGCAAGCTCTTCTCAAGATGCCACTAATGCTCTCTTGCGCGATTTGAGTTCAGAATTTGCTTTGAAGGATCTTGGTGATTTACATTTCTTCTTGGGCATTGAAGTTAAGAAGACTCAAGATGGCATAGTGTTGAATCAAGAGAAATATGCCACTGAACTTCTAACTCGAATGGGAATGAAGGATTGCAAACCCTCTCCTACACCATTATCTTCTTCAGAACAACTTTCAGCATATCAGGGAGAACCTCTTAATGAAGAGGAGAGCACAAAATATAGAAGTGTTGTTGGAGCCCTACAATACTTGACTTTGACACGGCCAGATATATCGTTTGTTGTGAACAAGGTTTGTCAATATTTGCATGCTCCTACCTCCACTCATTGGACGTCAGTCAAACGGATTGTACGATAAATTAAGCATACTATGAGTTTGGGACTTCAGTTCAGACGTTCCAGTTCCACACTTGTTAGTGCATTCTCTGATGTTGATTGGGCAGGATGTGTTGATGACAGAAAGTCAACTAGAGGATTTTGCAGTATTTTTGGTTCAAACCTTATTTCTTGGAGTGCCAGAAAACAAGTCACTGTGTCAAGGTCAAGTACAGAGGCTGAATACAAATCACTAGCAAATGCAACTGCTGAAATTATTTGGGTGGAATCTTTGCTTCATGAGCTAGGAATCAAGCAACTTCGTATATCTTGTCTATGGTGTGACAACTTGGGAGCAACCTATCTTTCTGCTAATCCAGTGTTTCATGGTAGAACCAAACACATTGAAATTGATTTTCACTTTGTGCGTGAAAGAGTTGCAGAGAAGAAGTTGGATATACGATTCATTCCATCCAAAGATCAAGTAGCTGATGGATTCACCAAAGCTTTGCCAACCAAGTCCTTTGAAGAGTTCAAGAGAAATCTTAACATAGGATAGTTTAGATTAAGGGAGGGTGTTAGAGTTTGAACTGTTTATCTCATGTAATCTCACCTATCTCTATCTCTTTCACCTCCCGTAGCTATCTCTATCTCCTAAACCGAACCAGATCGGGATTCTCTCTCTGGACTTTTGTACGCTACGGAAAGGCTCCTTCGGCCTCAATATAAATACATACGATGCGGCTCCCTCGAGGAGTAGGAACGCTTATACCAAATCTTACAGACGATTCAACGCTTGGTGTTGTTGCCCTCGAGGCAAAAAAGGACAGATTAGGATTTTCACCCAGAGTCATGGCATGGTGAGGGAAGCGACACCTATATACTTCGCCACCAAAGACATTGGAGCATGGAGCTTTATCGCGGAGCTTCACCCATGCCACATGGAGGTAGGAAGGCCAACCCATCCCGATGGAGGAATTGCCACCACGAGAGCGAGGCCTATTACTGGTAGAACGAGCATTAGAGGGTGTGCCTCTTTTGCCTTGCATTCCTGGTCTCCGGCTGCCGCTTTGTCATACCAACCAGGCACTCTTGTACCATATGACACTCACCACCAAGCACAAGTTGCCAACAACATAGATCAAATTATTCTAGTTGTTCGAAGTCCCGGTCAAGCAAGGCTACACAGTTATCGAAAGAAAATGACCACAAGGAGGACATCGAGGAAGCAATGACCACAAGGAGGAGGATTGAGGAGTCATATCAAAGTCAATGAGAAGCATGTAGTGGTTTAAATTGCAGGATGTGTTCAAATCCTTATGAAGTTAATCTTCTTCTTTTTGGAATGATGCTTCTATTTGAAGAGCGGTTATGCATTTGATGCCGGTGTAGCTCAACGGCGCCACGAGCCCACTCTAGTAGTGTTCAAATGTGTCAATCAATTGTTATCTTTAATCATTTAGAAGAGTGTTTCCATCTCTTGTTCAGGTAAAACTGTTATGAGAAATTGTAAGATGCTCTTGCTTAACTTCTAAGAGATCAGAGCGTAATCCAATCCTAGTAATCAATTGGTCAAAGATATATTTATCGATATTAAAATGGTAAGTAAGACAAGACTGAAAGTAACTTCCCACTCTAGTGGCCATTAGAGAATCTGGTGTATGTGTTTATTAGTGTTACTTTTTTGGGTCCCACTTTTTTCCAATTTATAAATAATATTTTATGTCGAACTCTAGCTATCGTAATCAAACATGGAAACGAGGGTACCACAAAAACTAGAAAATCTTGAGGCTCGTCCTACCAAACGTTCACCGGAAAAAGACAGCTATATATGTTATGTACTAAGAAATTTGACTCCCTAAGACACGTAACTTGCATTTTCTACCATTACAAAGCAGCTATACCTAAAGAGATTTTCGTTCTAATTTATAAAATATTTTTTATAATAGCATTTCATTTTCATCAAATGGTAATAGTATTTGAAGAGCGGTTATGCATTGTTAATCTCGAATATGTAAGATGATCATAATTAAGAATGGCATGTTCATTTTGTGTGCTCTACAACATTTTCTTCAGCCAGTGAACCATTTTCTCAACAAAAAAGAAAATGTTCTTATTCTAAACTAGTGTACCTTTTTATGCTATTATGTTTTTCAACCAAGTGATCATCTTTCATCGGATAGCAAGACATTTTGACAAGCTAGTTGATTATTTTATTAAAATACAATAATTCCATTTCATATCATGCTAAACATTATTTGTGTATTAGGGGAATCATTTTGACAAGCTAGTTGTAAAATTAGCTATTTATGTAAAATAAATTCCAGTATGATATTGTTATAAAAATCTAGTTTATGTATAATATAATTGAATCCCTTATTTCTTTAATTTGCGATAAATATTATTTTTCTATATTAGTAACATGGTATTATCTTCAACTTGATATCGGTACACCTGACATGCCCTTAAGGGACTAGCCTAATGTTGCAACTCTTGCAACCGAGGTCGAAAAACATACTAAAGGGCTTATAAAGGTTACTGTGACAGGTCAATAATATACACATATTATGTCAAAATTTCTTAATCCATGGCATTAAAAAGTAAAAAACATATGTTAGCTTTAGGAGGCTAAATTCACATCCTAATACGAATTTAATAACTATCATGGCAAGGTTTACGAACAAAGGGACAACATTTCCTTTAAGCCAAGACATGATAGATTGATTTCTTTAAGCAAATCCCTTTTTTAATGCACATTGTCGAGTCCTAATTTTAATATAATAGAACTTATAATCTAAATGTAGACTTAAAAATGCTAATTAACTTGATAGTTAAATAGCAAATGTGAGGCATACATTTTCATTATTTTGAAAAGCAGATACATCTGAGCTTGGAGAAAAAAAGAAGATACATCTAAAGTTTCTGCATTGGCTTTTACCAAAAAAATTGATTTATATGTAATTTACCTTTTTTGTCACGAAATAATACCACAATAGATCGGTGAAGTGTGGCATGACACTGGACGTTAATAGTGATTAGCCGAGTTAAGGGAGGTGATACAATGCCCTTTGAAGTGCCACAAATCCGAACTGAGATGTGACTTGGGTTCACCATGGGGGCATGTGTCAAGGGATGGAAGGTCGGGAGATAGTAGGGAATATGTCAAGGACATCGAGGAGGGACTAGGCCGATGAAACGTGGCACTAATTAGCAGCGGATATGGCCGGAATTAGAGGTGATGGCGATGATGTTTTGGAGATAGGAGAGAGGGACGTGAGTGATCGATTGAGAGAATGCCGGAAAGAGGATAGGGAAGGCATGCATACATTCCATCCAGCTGATAGCTCGGGCATCCGTGGCAGCCAGGCCTCATCCAATGACAATTCAAGACACCACTGCACTAGTAAAGGAGCAACCAAAACTCTTCATCGACTGGCATATACGGACACGATGATAGGAAGCCACAAACATATTAGATTCGGATCACGAGGTATCCACGGGTTGCATGGTTAGCACCGCCGGCAGGCTTGTGAAAATTTAATGTTGATGGTGCAGTTTCGAGAAATGGTCGTATGGGCTCAGTTGGAGTGGTTTGCCGCAGTGAAGCTGTAGAATCTTTGGTCTCTTCAACTATGATCTTTTCGCATATTGTTGATCCTTTGATTCTAGAGACTCTGGCATGTAGGAAAACGCAAGCATTGGCCAATGATCTTCTTATTCAACGATTATTTGCTGCTTCATACTGTTTATGAGCAATAAAGGATATTGAAGATGGTAGTGGAGGAGACAATGCAGCTATTGGTTGCGAGATCCATACAAGGAGAACCGAACTTGATGAATGTCATTTTAGCCATGAAAGTAGATATTGTAACTTTGAAGCTCATTATCTTGCAAATTTTTCATTTTCTCCTGGTGTGGGACGCCACCTATGGCTAGGATTTCCCCATGATATTGTAATGACCCCTTTGAACATTGAATAAAGTGGAGTTGGATTATTCTAAAAAAAGCTACGACCACGAAAAAGACGAAGATAGTGACATCGCCTCTTCTTGCTTCATGTAGGGTCACTGGACTCCGCGGGGTTCTTGCTGGTTCGTGTCCAGACACAGGCGCAGCAGAATGTTAAAGTTACCGGATGCTCCGTCTGTTTCTCTTGGTTCAGGTGCCAGTCCCAGGTCTGGACATTGGCCATTATCCTCCGCTCGTCGCTGTTCAACGGCTGCCAAATGTTGCCTATGTATTGTCCCCTAGGTTCGCCGCCAAGGTGGCGAGCGTGTCGTGCTCACTATCACCATGAGTATCGATGGGGACAAAGAGGATGCCAAAATTGACAGCAAGAAGGACGATGAAAGCGAAGCGATGACCTGGATACGGGTGAACCAAGAGGATGACGGGGTGGATGGTCATAACGGTGACTGAGGCAAGGTATACTTTGGTTGTTTGGGTGCTAGCTTGCAGCAGTTTACTAGTTGAAGGGTGTGAGACTTCATACATAAAATCTTGGTGGTCAGCCCGCCCGGCGGCCTCGAAGAAGCAGAAGATCGTCTCGCTCAGGTCGAACTGGAGATAAACTGCAAGAGTCTGTAGAGTGGACCATATGCAGGTACGTACTTTAAGTGGTATAACATGTTAGGAGGATTGTGCAGCGCAGTAGCATCTTGTAGAAACATGGTTGTCACTTATTATTCTCAAGAAATATCCATGTGTGCATCGGCGTAGTTTGAACATATTCTGGGTCATACACTCATACTCGGTGCAAACAAAAATTCTGGTACTATCATGTGGGAGACGCCATACTCATTTGCTAACTTTATTCATATATGATGCATACATTTCCATTTGTTGATGGTCATTCGCCTAGAAACGTGATTCATGGCATTTGATTTCGTCGAAAAAGAAGGTCGGGTGTACAATTCCGAGGTGGAGGTTGATGGGTGCCAGTGGCTCGGCATAGGAGGGGCCCATCACACAAGCATTATTTGATGAGGCGACACACGACAATTTCATCGACCATATGAATTGCTCCGCATACATTAATTCCACACAGGCAGCTACATTATGGATTGTGCAAGTTAACCAATCAGCACTTTGCAGCCCTGAAGTTGGTCTCTTTAAACCACCTATGCCGCAGCGCGCCCCTCGCCGTGAGTCTCTTTTCAGGGTTGCATCGCAGAAGGCCGCTCAAGACCTCAAAACCAGCTTCTGAAAGTTGGGGGCGGCATCTTCTCCTAGCATCGGCAGGGCATGGGAACATGGAGCGCAAACTGCTATGCAATGCCCATCCGCCGGGCAGCTGCCGCCCATCATAGCCCGGCCACTCTTTGATGTCTGATGTACCAAGAAGGTCCAAAATCTCACTGAGGTGGTCCGTGTCGGTCTTCCCGTAGAAAGGGTGGTGACCAGCAAGTAGCTCAGCCATCATGACGCCAAGAGACCAAGAGTCGATGCGCTCGTCGTAATTCGTGGATCCTAGGAGGAGCTCTGGTGCGCGGTAACCCCGTGTTCCGATGTGGTTTGAGTAGGGCGGCCCATCGGCCATGCTGCATGATAGCCCAAGGTCACAGATCTTGAGGTTCTTGCGGTCGTCGACGAGCACGTTCCCCGGCTTAAGGTCACGATGCATGAGACCTAGACGGTTCATCCTGCCGACGCCGGTGAGGAGCTGCCTCATCATGAGGCGGACCTCCAGCTCAGTGTGTCTCCTCCCGAAGCGGATGCGCTTCATGACGTTCCTGAGGGTCGGCCCGACGAACTCCATGGCGATGAAGGCCTCGCCGTCGTGCTGGCCCGAGGCGCGCAGCTGCACGATGGACGGGTGGCCGCTGCACTTCTCCAAGGCGCTGACCTCTCCTGCAAAGGCGGAGAGGTAGCGGTCGCCGCTGTCGTCGTGGGCGTACTTGTTTGTGCGGAGGCACTTGATGGCGACGATCTCGCCGGTGTGGCGGTCCCTCGCCCGGTAAACCACACCGAAGCCCCCTGCACCGATCTCGTCGAGTCGCTGGAAGCGGCCACCAATTGCAGATTTTGAAGAGTCACCACCGGTGGCCGTGGTTCTTTGGCCCCATTCATCCCGTCTATCAACACGGTTGCGCACCGCCGGTGTGGCGGTGGCGACGTCGTTGCCTATGACTTCCGACCATCCCATTTTTTGTAACTAGGCAGCAACTCAACTCCAACTACTCTGACGATCTGAGGCGGGTTAGGCTCGCTTTTATAGCCAGCGGGCGGCTCTCGCTTTTATAGTAACCAGTCTTTTGCTATTTTATATTGGGAAAGGAACACCGGTATGTTCCCGCTTTTACATCCTTTATCTACGTGTTCTGGGAAAAGGACACGTGCAACTCCATATTCTGAAAATCATAGCTTCCAAGATCGAACGCTTCTAAACTTGGTGAAATACCTCTGTAGCATATCAATAAGTAATTGTATTGTTATTTTCTTAATAAAAAACTAGGAGAAATGTAAATATACTTTTTTTGCGAGAAGGCCAAAGGCCATATATTAAGTAGCAATTTTTAACCCTTAAAAATACTCTTATACAAAATATAAATTACTACCCTTCGAAATATTTTTACACAAACTATTTGTCAAAGTTACATAATATTGGGTGCACCCTTTCTAAACATAGTAGAATTTGAATAGAGAAGTAGTCTCGAACACTTGCATTTATCAGGCGAGCTTCACACTAATCGTGGCAGATAAGAAAATTTTGACATACACAGATGTAAAGGGATGGGAATACATGTAAAAATCCTACAAATAAATTTAGACTATGGTCATGTATGAAATCGTGTTCTCCTAGATATTGTTTCTGTTCTTCCTCTTTTTTTAGTATGAACCAGCAACCTTATGTCTTTATATTTTACATTAATCTAAAAAATATGAACGTGCCAGTGATACCTTTCTCTTATTTCTTGATAAGGAAGATATATTTCTGTCAACAAACATATTTTATTTTATTTTATTTAGAATTTCACATGTCATACATTATACATTTGTTTGTCTGTCCCGATCTTTGATTTGATGCCGGTGTAGCTCAAAGGTGATAACCAACCAATTCCAGTAGTGCTCCAAGGTCTCAATCAGCTTCTATCTCTAATCCTTTAGAGGAGTGTTTCCATCTTTAGTTCTGGTACAACTATTATGAGAAATTGTAACTCTTGCTTACCTTCTAAGAGATAAGAGGATATAATCCAATCATACCACCAATTAATTAAATGTATATTTATCGATTAAAAAGTGGTGCGGATAACCATGATTGAAAAAACTTCTCACAAAGATGAAACCATCATTCATGTGCTTTTGATGTGCGAAGAAGCCCACAACTCATATGCCCATTAGACTTTGATGTATGTGTTTATTACAGTTAATTTTGGGGTCCCAATTTTTTCCCAATTTATCAATAATTTGTTATTCAAACTCAGTGTAGCTTAATCGAACATGGAAATGAGGATAGTGCGAAAGCCAGACAATGTTGAGGCTTATCCTCCCAAAAAATCACTGGAAAAAGACTGATATGTTATGTGCTAACAAATTGAACTCCCTAAGACTCGTAACTTGCATTTTCTAGCCATACAAAGAAGTTATAACAAAAGTGATTTTTCTTCTAATTTATAAAACATTTTCAATAATGGCATTTAATTTTCATCAAATAGTAATTGTATTTTCGTATGGTTTTGCATTGTTAATCTCAAAAATATGAGATGAATAAAGATAAAAATGGCATGTTCATTTTGTGTTATCTACAACATTTTTTTGAACCAGTGAACCATTTTGTCAGCAAAAAAGACACGATGATTATTCTAAAAAAGTAAGACATTTTATGCTATTTTGATTTTCAACATAGCAATCATCTTCCATGGGATAGCAAGACCTTCATGAGTTAGTTGATTCATTTCTTATCATACAATAATACAATTTTATATTATGCTACGCATTCTTTCTACATTATGGGAATCACTTACAAGATTAAGTGGCAAAATTTTGTAAAGAAAGTTATTTATGTAAAATAGATTCCAATAGGATTTTTTAATGTTTAATTTATGAATAAACTTTCAACAAATCCTTTATTTGTTTAATTTGTAGTAACTATTATTTTTCTATAATAACATGGTATTATCTTCAACTAGATATTGTTACCACTCTTACACCTGAGGTCGGAATGCACTAACGGGCTTAAAAAAGTTATAGCGACACATAAATAATATACCCCTAATATGTAACAATTTCGCAAGCCATGATATTAAACACGAAAAAAACATATGTTAGCCTTAACGTGCTAAATGCACATCCTAATACAAATTTAATAACATTCATAGTAAGATTTATGAAAAAGGAAAACATTTCCTTTATAGCTAAGACGTGCTAAGGATAACATGGGATAGTGTTTTCTTTTAGAAAATGGAACTATTTTTAAATTCAGAGTGTTGAATCCTAATTTGAGCTATATAATTATAATCTAAATGTACAACTAAATATGAATTGCTTTAGTTGATAGTTGATTAGCAAAAGAGGGGCATACATTTTATGTTATTTTAAAAAGTGGATACAGCACTGTTTCGGAAAAAAGTTGATACATAAAAAATTTCTGCATTGGTTGATACAAAAAATACAACAAGAGACCACTTAAGTTTGCATGACACCGCACAAGACTAGATATCATACAAGTCAAGGAACATGATACCAATGGCATTTAAAATGCCACACATGTAAACTGAGGTGCGAGTTGGGTTCCCAATGGGGGCACGTGCAGAGAGGTGGATGGCCAGGAGGCAGTAGGGACTATCTGAAGGACATCGAGATGCGACCAGGATAATGAACGGTGCCACCGATTAGCAGCGGTAATGGCTGAAACTAGAGGCGACAGCGGTGGATTTTGGAGATAGGGGAGAGGGGCGGGAGTGATCGAATGCGAGAGAACACATGAAAGATGGAAGTATGGACGGCATGTGTACATTCCATCACGCCAATAGTTGGGGCATCCATGGCAATCAGCCCTCTTCCACTAACTAGTAGACGAGCGACCAAAACACTGCATCTACCGGCATACACGGAAGACGATGTGAGAGGCCAAAGCTCAATGGGCGGCGTAATTCTACTGAGCATAGTAAAGGAGAAGATTTAATCGCACCAAAGAGTGAATATTTCGCCAATTGTCTTAAAAACAATCATTATACTATTTTGGAAGATATCTTCAAGATAAATATGGAGTAGGTAATGGTGTGGCGATTAACATATGGTTCATTGACACCCCCATAATATATATCCTCATTGTTGTTATGTTTGTATGGTCGAAGCTAGAACCAACTTAAGATTCATGAGGTTTTATTTGTTGCAGTGGGGTCAACTTGTTTGTATGTGTCTGTGATCTTCCACGTATTTCTTTGCCCACTCGCAAGGCAACCAAGAAAAAGACCTCATCCCATTGATCACCGACAGTGATCCAATGGATTCATCTACCATATGGAACTGTCAATTATCAATTGTATATCACAACATTCTCGAGAGCGATCTAGTCTTTATAAGAATCACCACTGTGTTGTACTTAGTACAGTTAAGGATAGGGCCACTTGTGAAATTTTTGTTTACTTCTGTTGTTATTTGATTATTCGCAACCATACAATCAATCAAACAAGCTAATATTGTTTTGTTTAGCTTGCGGGTATTCATAAATGTTTTTCCATGCACCAATAGAGCATATTGCAGGCAAGGGTTGTCCACAATATCCTCTAAACTCTAATGGGTTTCACAAACCTATTACGAGGGCTGGAACTTCAAATTTTCTATTGCTTTCAATGAACCAATGATCTTCGGAAAAATTACTAACTACCTTCCTAAAAATGTATGATTTGGTTTGTACAAATTACGACAACTCCATAAGGACTAATTTTGGTGGGCTTCCAAGAATGTACAAACGAACATCCGAAGTCACATAGGTGGACTCGCATGTATTTTGGGGAATTTTATCCTTACTGATGTGGCTGCATACAACTATAGGCCTTAAAAGCAAGCCAACAAAGAGATCCATGCAAGGTGGACTAAGCATAACTTAGGTTGTTAGGTTTTCTTTGGCTGGAACCAGCCCACTGGTCCTAAATTGTCATGGGTGCTCACACATTTTTTATATTTATTTCCTGTTCTTTGGCACTATTCATTTAGCGGCCCCATAGTTCGTAAACTAGACAAGGTAAAACGATCACTACTAGGAAAACCCTAGTAGTTGCGCGGGATTTTTCCCTAGTAGTAGCGCGGGCACCCATGCTACTGTAAGGGCGCTACAGCGAAACTTTATTAGTAGCGCCGGTCTACCCGCGCTACTACAAAGTATGTTAGATGTAGCGTTCTTCTGCACCATCGCTACTGCTAAGTAGTAGCAGCATGGGCTTTACCCCCGCTACTACTATTCATCTGTATTTTGTTTCTTTTATTTTATACTGTATTTGTACATCCTTATACAAAATTTTGATACAGTAGCAATTAAGGGATTGTTATATCATTATGATCATGTTGAGTTATTGTATCATTGGTGGAAGAAACACGGATTAGAGTTGGATTAGTAGGACGATCCTACTAATCCAACTTTTGGTCACATGAATCTAATATGTGTGTCTTCCACCCAATGATATAGTAACTCAACATGATCATAATAAAGCATCATCATATTCATATAAGAACTCATACATCATTATAATCATCATTATAATAACAACTCACCATCATAGTCATATAGGAACTATCTCATCATTCTAGCACGAGGTAGCACATAACTCATCATCATCATCATCACGATAACAACTCATCATCATAGTCATATAAGAACTAGATCATCATTCTAGCACAATGTAGCACATAACTACCTAAGACCTGCTACTCTCTCGAAGATAAAATAGCATAAAACAGGTAAACACCTGAATCTCCATTATGGATAATACAGATGAACCATTCTCCCATTTGTGGGTTGCGCTTGATGTCCCGCAAGTAGTTTCCTGCGATCATTCAGAACTTTTCTCCAGTCTTTGATTATGAGGACGTCATTTCTTTCACGAAGCGTGTATGCACTGAAGTGACACGTAGGACAACTTGGCCGTAAGCTAATAATGTTCATTTCACCTTTCAATTTCATAAGACGAGACACACAATCCACCGGGAGGTTCTGTTGAAGAACATCATAATAATATACTTAGCAAAATGTAGTTTAGCTTCAGAAGAATGTACGCAAAAGATGCACTGGTGACATAATAGGGAAAATCTTACAATGATATCTCGATGGATGTTACCGTAGTTCAAGACATGGACTAGTGGCACATATTGATCATAACTTGGAGAAATATTACGACTTGTCTTAAAAGTCTCAACACCTTTAATGCATGAAGCAATATGATTTATCTCCCCGCAAGTTAGCTCGGACCCATAAATGTAGTACGTTTTGTCTACTAGTTTACATATATTTCTTGAAGAATGGAAATAAGCTGTCAATGGAAATAAGTTGTCAACTGTTTTTAAATACACAATATAAATTACTTAATAAATATGTTTGAGAAACTCACATAGAGATAGAAGTGGAAGCGTATCAACATCGACCCAAATGTTGATATTATCCTCAAGGTCATCTGCAGGACCAAGATAGAAGGTGACATGCATACCCTCCTGAAAACCATATGCCTTGCACAGTGCGGCCCAATTCGAACAACCAAAATGGGAGTAGGTCATCGTGTTGTATAGTTTCTTTGTCTCCGTATTGTCATGATCATCGAAATCTAGCTTCTGCAATACATATCGTCAAGCATGGCAGGGGATGCACTAGTCGAATTGTAAAAATCGGAAATTACACGTTGAAGAAGTAGAAGTCATGCTTAATTAGCAAAAAAAAGACTTGTCATCGTTGCGTACCGTACACACATGTAAGGTCTCGTCGAGATTAATACTGAAGTGTTGACCCTCTTCCAAGTGAGGTCTGTCACACAGACCCCGGTCATCACAGCAGTGGTTGCACTCCAGGATCCTATCGTCGTCAGACATTCCCTATGTTCATAATTCAAAGATTAAAAATCGATCGACAGCAATTACCAGGAAACTCAACACAGAAATACTATTCATCATGGTTTGACTTTCGGTCCATCCAGTCTTCCTTGCTGCACTCTATATCAGGTGGTGTATATGGTGGGCACTCCCTCTCTGATATTGCGACCGTCGGTGATGGTTGTTCCTCCCTTCGTCTCTGAGTGCATTTCACCAAAATGTCTAGCACACGGGAACGGAGGCGAAGTGACCCCCACGACAACAGTCGGGACTCCCCCTCACAGATATTTCAACTGTCAGTGATGGTCACTTCCCCTTCTCCCCTCGTGCATTACCAAGATATATCACAAGAAGATGGAAAGGAAGCGACCCCCATGACAACAGTCGGGATTCTTCTTTCGTTCATATATGGTGGACACTCCCTCTCTCATATTCTGACCGTCGGTGATGGTTGCTCCTACTTTCATTCAAAAGTGCATCTATAATACCTAAATAGTTCATCCCCACTAACCTATTTCTCTTGACATGCAGCCTATCCACCTCAGCAATATGCCAGCACCCACTAACTGTTTTCCTGTGATTTCCTTGAGCCACGTCATCTTCAGTTAGTACTAGATTCTGTCAAAAAAATTAGCCGTGGAGACTGTCGGTGTCAAAACCGGCGGATCTCGGGTAGGGGGTCCCGAACTGTGCGTCTAGGCGGATGGTAACAGGAGACAAGGGACACGATGTTTTTACCCAGGTTCGGGCCCTCTCGATGGAGGTAAAACCCTACTCCTGCTTGATTGATATTGATGATATGGGTAGTACAAGAGTGGATCTACCATGAGATCAAGGAGGCTAAACCCTAGAAGCTAGCCTATGGTATGATTGTTGTAATGGTTGTTGTGTCCTACGGACTAAAACCCTCTGGTTTATATAGACATCGGAGAGGGCTAGGGTTACACAGAGTCGGTTACAATGGTAGGAGATCTACATATCCGTATCGCCAAGCTTGCCTTCCACGCCAAGGAAAGTCCCATCCGGACACGGGACGAAGTCTTCAATCTTGTATCTTCATAGTCTTGGAGTCCGGCCGACGATGATAGTCCGGCTGTCCGGACACCCCCTAGTCCAGGACTCCCTCAGAGACCTTATGCAGTTACCTTTTTCCCCTAGAGCTCGGTTCACTAGTAGAAAAAGCCCCATTTGTCCCGGTTCATAAGGCCCATTTGTCCCGGTTGCCGAACTGGGACTAAAGTGTCGGTACTAAAGCCCAACACCTTTAGTCCTGGTTCGCCCACAAACCGGGACAGATGGTGCTCCACGTGGCCGCTACGGCTTGCCCCGGCAGGAGGACCTTTTGTCCCAGTTGGTGCCACCAACCGGGACAAAAAGGCTTCTACGCATCAGCAGTTCAGGGGCTGGGGTTTAGATTATGGTCATGTATGAAATCGTGTTCTCCTAGATATTGTTTCTGTTCTTCCTCTTTTTTTAGTATGAACCAGCAACCTTATGTCTTTATATTTTACATTAATCTAAAAAATATGAACGTGCCAAATATATCCGTTAACAATAGTGATACCTTTCTCTTATGTCTTGATAAGGAAGATATATTTCTGTCAATAAACATATTTTATTTTATTTTATTTGTAATTTCACATGTCATATATTATACATTTGTCTGCCTGTCCCGATCTTTGATTCGATGCCGGTGTAGCTGAAAGGTGATAACCAACCAATTCCAGTAGTGCTCCAAGGTCTCAATTAGCTTCTATCTCTAATCCTTTAGAGGAGTGTTTCCATCTTTAGTTCTGGTACAACTATTATGAGAAATTATAAGACACTCTTGCTTACCTTCTAAGAGATAAGAGGATATAATCCAATCATACCACCAATTAATTAAATGTATATTTATTGATTAAAAAGTGGTGCGAATAACCATGATTGAAAAAACTTCTCACAAAGATGAAACCATCATTCATGTGCTTTTGATGTTTGAAGAAGCCCACAACTCATTTGCCCATTAGACTTTGATGTATGTGTTTATTAGAGTTAATTTTGGGGTCCCAATTTTTCCCCAATATATCAATAATTTGTTATTTCAAACTCAGTGTAGCTTAATCGAACATGGAAATGAGGATAGTGCGAAAGCCATACAATGTTGAGGCCTATCCTCCCAAAAAATCACTTGAAAAAGACCGATATGTTATGTGCTAACAAATTGAACTCCCTAAGACTCATAACTTGCATTTCTACCCATACAATTCATAAAGCCTAGCTAAAATCTTAATTGAAGCCAACAAATTTAGATTAATTTGCAAACACAAATTATGGCATCGTAATTGTGTTTAATGAAAATGCATCGAAGCCGTCGCATGCTCATTTGTGTGAGCGTTGTGCTAGTTGCAAACACAAATTATGGCATCGTAATCGGCGAAGGTTGGTGGAAGCCGCATCATTAGGACGAAGGAGGCCTGTTTGTCGAAATCCTCGCTTAGCCCGACGACGATGATGTTGATGAGTTGTGTGTCGCTGACGGGATCACCGAATTCGCGAAGCTCGTCGCCTATGGCCTTGACGCACTGGCAGAAAAGATTTACTGGGGCATTACCTTGGGTCAAGTTATGAAGCTTGGTGTGTGATGTCTACTACACAACCTTCTTCTTGTAGACGTTGTTGGGCCTACAAGTGCACAGGTTTGTAGGGCAGTAGCAAATTTCCCTCAAGTGGATGACCTAAGGTTTATCAATCCGTGGGAGGCGTAGGATGAAGATGGTCTCTCTCGAACAACCCTGCAACCAAATAACAAAGAGTCTCTTGTGTCCCCAACAATCCCAATAGAATGGTAGATTGTATAGGTGCACTAGTTCGGCTAAGAGATGGTGATACAAGTGCAATATGGATGGTAGATATAGGTTTTTGTAATCTGAAAATATAAAAACAGCAAGGTAACAAATGATAAAAGTGAGTGTAAACGGTATAGCAATGGTAGGAAACAAGGCCTAATGTTCATACTTTCACTAGTGCAAGTTCTCTCAACAATAATAACATAGATAGATCATATAACAATCCCTCAACATGCAACAAAGAGTCACTCCAAAGCCACTAATAGCGGAGAACAAACGAAGAGATTATGGTAGGGTATGAAACCACCTCAAAGTTATTCTTTCGGATCGATCTATTAAGACACAAATCAACCAAAACCCTAATGTCACCTAGATAATCCATTGTCACCTCAAGTATCCGTGGGCATGATTATACGATATGCATCACACAATCTCAGATTCATCTATTCAACCAACACAAAGTATTTCAAAAAGTGCCCCAAAGTTTCTACCGGAGAGTCAAGACGAAAACGTGTGCAAACCTCTATGCATAGGTTCACGGGCGGAACCCGCAAGTTGATCACCAAAACATACATCAAGTGGCATGTGATATCCCATTGTCACCACAGGTAAACATGGCAAGACATACATCAAGTGTTCTCAAATCCTTAAAGACTCAATCCGATAAGATAACTTCAAGAGGAAAACTCAATTCATCACAAGAGAGTAGAGGGGGAGAAACATCATAAGATCCAACTATAATAGCAAAGCTCGCGATACATCAAGATCGTGCCATAGAGAGAACACGAGAGAGAGAGAGAGAGAGAGAGAGAGAGAGAGGAGAGAGAGATCGAACACATAGCTACTGGTACATACCCTCAGCCCCGAGGGTGAACTACTCCCTCCTCGTCATGGAGAGCGCCGGGATGATGAAGATGGCCACCGGTGAGGGATTCCCCCTCCAGCAGGGTGCCGGAACGGACTCCCGAGAGGTTTTTGGTGGCTACAGAGGCTTGCGGGGCGGAACTCCCGATCTATCTTGATATTCGATGGTTTTAGGGTATGTGGACTTATATAGGCGAAAGAAGTCGGTCGGGGGAGCCTCGAGGGGCCCACGAGAGGGGAGGGCGCGCCCCCTATCTCATGGCTTCCTCAATGCTCCCCTGGCTTGCACCCCAAGTTTCCTGGGTCACGTTCATTCCAAAAATCACGCTGCCGAAGGTTTCATTCCGTTTGGACTCCGTTTGATATTCCTTTTCTTCGAAATACTGAAACAGGCAATAAAACAACAATATGGGCTGGGCCTCCAGTTAATAGGTTAGTCCCAAAAGTAATATAAAAGTGTATAATAAAGCCCTTAATCATTCAAAATAGATAATAAAATAGCATGAATGCTTCATAAATTATAGATACGTTGGAGACGTATCAGCATCCCCAAGCTTAATTCATGCTCGTCCTCGAGTAGGTAAATGATAAAAGAAAGAATTTATGAAGTGTGAATGCTAGCAGGTGCACAAGTTTGATCAATGATAATTTCAATCCCCTTTTCTAGCATCATTACATGTCATAACAGTAGTTCATCTCATAAAACTTATCATGAACAAGTAACAAGAAATTCACATGTTGAAAGCATAGACCATAAACTAGCAAACTTCATTCTTAGTCATCAAACAATTACAATTCATCTTATTTTCAGGAAGGGTCAGAGCTTTGATTTAGCAAACTTCACATACTCAACTATCATATAGTCTTCCACAATTGCTAACACTCACGCAATACTAATGGTTATGGAGTTTCAATCAGACACTGAGAAAGATAGGGGCTTATAGTGTTGCCTCCCAATGTATTCACCTTTGGGTGATGTCAACAATAATAGTTCATGCTAACTTACATCCAATTGGATATATATATCAGGATCTTTCCAACACGAGGTGCTTGCCAAAGGATAAAATGAAAAAGGGAAAGGTCAAGATCACCTTGCACTACTAGGGAAAACCCTAGCAGTAGCGCTGGTTTTGTGCTCACTAGTAGCGCGGGTAGGCGCGCTACTAATAAGGCGCTACAGCTATTGCTTAGCAGTAACGCATGCCCGCATGCGCTACTGCTAGGACAAATAGCTGCAGCGTTTGTTATCTCCCACGCTACTGCTAATGTAACTACTTGCAGCGTGTTTTCTCTCCATCGCTACTAGTACTCTTTTTTTATTTTTTTATTTTTAGTGTATTTATGCGCCATCGTACAAATATTGGTACAATACCATTTATGAGGTTTACATCATTATGCCCATAACAGTGTGTCAAATGAAGGTGGATTAGGTTCAAGTGGAGGCAATATGTGGTGCATGTCAAAAGTATACTACTAATCCAAACTTGATCTAGTTTGGACTAGTAGTACTTTCGATGTGCACCACATGTTGCCTCCACTTGAATCTAATCCGCTAGCACAAGCTATTTAATCATCATCATAGTCATTACCACCAACAGTATTTATTTAATCACCACTAACACTAGCTAATAATAATCATCATAGTCATTACCACCAACACTAGCTATTTTATCATCATAGTAATAGTGTAGCACATCATCATCCTCAAACTCATTTCTAGCTAGCTAATCACTCCTGCTGCTCTCGCTTAGGTAAAATAACATAAAACATGTATAGCTCTCCTCCTTGATCAAGTTGGAGCATGCAGATGAAACTGTCTCCTAATCATGGGTAGCGCATCTGTTTTGCTGCCCCCTAGTACTTCTCCGCGCTCCCCCATCACATATTTGGTCCAGTCTTGCACTATTAAGCATCCGTCGCTAATCTTGAATGCACTAAAGTAATCTGTAGGATATCTTGGCCGTAAGCTGATAATACTCATGGTACCTTTAGTCTCGATCCCATAAGGCACAACATTCATCGGGAGTCCCTATTGAAGAACATCGTATGGTAACATACTTAGCAATGAAGTTTAGCTTCAAAAATAATGTATGGAAAAGATGCACTGAGGACAAATAGTAAAAATCTTACCATCCTTCCTAAATAGATGTGACCGTAGTTCATTACGAACACTATTGGTCGCACATTTTCAGTACTAACATTTCTAAATGCAGGAAGAAAATTTGTCTTGACAGTATCAAGATCATCAAGCCATGAAACATAATGACTGAGCTCCTCGCAGTTGAGTTCAGCCCCAGGACAGTATACGGTCCTGTCTACCAAGCGTTGGACATGCTTGCTTGCACCGAAATAAGCTGACAATACAAATTAGTTGTCAACTATTTTTGAATAAACAATATCAAAGACATAAATATGGTAGAGAAACTTACATAATGGTATGACTGGAGGCGTCTGCACATCGACCCAGATGTCGGTATTACCTTCAATATCATCTTCCGGACGAATATCAAAGGTGATAACCATATCAGGCTCAAATGCATAAGTCTTGCATAGTGCTCGCCATGTTTTGCATCCAAAATAGGTGTAGTCGTCTGAATTGTATAATTTTGCATGGAAAATATAACCATGCTCAGTCTTCAAGTAAACTTTCTTTACCTCCATAGTATGACTGAAACCTATCTTATCCAATACAAAAACTCTTGCATGGCAGGGGATACGCTAGTAGAATAGTAAAAAAATATAAGTTGAAGCAAATTAAGCAGATGTCATGCTTAATTACGAAAAAAGACTTGTCGTTGTGACTTACTGTATCCACTTCGAAGTTCTCGTCCAGCTTGATGCTGAAGCGCATATCATCATCTAGGAAGATTCCGTCGCACAGGCCGCGCTCGTCTTCCCAGTATTTGCAAATACCGAAATCCTTTTCATCGTCAGACATTTCCTATGTTCATAGTTAAAACATTAATTGAAAACCGATTGAAGACAACTACCAGGATACTTAACACACAAATCCGGGGCACTCGATATTTCCTACATATTCTGGCATAAGTCATGCCAAAATTCACGGAAAAATCAGGCATGACCTTTGCTAAAATAGGACATATCGAGCGCCTGAAATTTGCCGGAACGGAAATGAATCAACACACCGGCAAAACATAGGCCACTCGGAGGTGTAACCTGCAAACATGACCGGCCACTTCGATATTGAGCAACACAAGATATACATTTCAAAATATCTTATAGGACCCAAATTAGCATGCATTCAATAAGCAAAAGTAAATCATCTCATGCGTTTGTACATCGTCGAATATTATCACTAATACATCACAAATAGTGTCATACATATAACATCACTAATACAACTAAAACCCTAGCAGACAATGGGTATCGGCGCGGGCGGTGGACACCCACAGAGAAGGAACCATCATGGGATCATAGCTCCAGTGAGATCCCTGGAGAACCTGCCAGGTATTGGAGAACCTGTGATCCAACGCAAACAAGTAGCGACGGACGTGCGCGTTCTCCTCACTGACACGGTGACGCACCAACTCTGCGGAGTCCTCGAGCCTCTAGACCATAACTGGCCCATGCGACCGCCACCAAAGAAGGTTTGGGTCAACGATAGGCTGGCTCCTCACCAACCTGCGCCCCCGGTAGGTAGCGCCTCCCAGTACCACCCCGGCGGAGCCCAGTCCCGGACATGGCCGATCTGGTCAAGCAGGTGTCGTCCTTCGCTGACTCGACGACGAGGCGGGAAAAATTGCTTTAACTAAAAAATAGCAACAAGTTCTTACTAAGTAGTTCTATTAATTCAACTAGTTCTTACTAAAAATAAACTTACTATAAATAAAAATATTCTAGTACCTAATTAGTACCTAGTTCTTACTAACTAATTAGTACCTAGGAACTACTGCCCTAATTACCATCTAATTTGATGAACCTATAGGGCTGGAAAGTGGTAGGGGATATTCCAATTATCCAACTATAAAGTGAAATAAGTGGTCAAATTTTACTCGTTTTATGATTCATCTTAGAAATTTGATACGTTTCCATCCTTACATGAACCCTAACTCATTTGAGCCGCATACGCATCCGATTTGTTTCCACTCTTACATGAACCCTAACTAATTTGATGCAACTAAAATATAAAGAAACCCTAGGCAGAGGTAGGGGAGAGGGAGGAGCAGGCGTGCTCACCTCGGGTGCCTGCGACGAGGGAGGGGCAGGGCAGAGTCGAGGTCAGGGTCGGGGCTCAGGCGCGCGGCGGATGGCGGCGTCGAGGTCGGGGTCGGGGGCGCCGTCTGGGGCGGCGTTGAGGTCGGGGGCGGGGGCGGCGTTGAATATGTGGTCGGGGCGGCGTAGAGGGTGTGCAGAGAGCGCGCGGCGGCCGACGGGTGACGGCGACGGCGAGAGTGGAGAGTTGGATTTGGGGGAAGTGGTCGTGGGGAAGGACGAACCCCGTGGTTAAGTCAGAAGTAGCAGTAGCGCGTTCCAGGAAGAGCGCTGCTGCTATGTTAGCTACAGCGCGTTCTGGGATACACGCTACTGCTACTCTTTTCTCTTTTTTCCCTTCTTCATTTAGTTTTCTTCACATTTTATTTTTTTCCTTTCACCTTATTCTATTTTTTTCATTTTCAATTACCTTTCTATTTTCTTTCCATTTAATTTTATATCCTTTAGCAGTAGCGAGTTTAGATTAAAACACGCTGCTACAAATAAAGTAGCGGTAGCGCAGTTCATTATAGGTCGCTACTACTATGTGTAGCCTATCGGCTAAGCCGTGGGAATTTTAGTAGTAACGTGTTTAGAGCAAGACGCGCTACTGCTAGAACTTTATCTACAACGCGGTTTTCTCAGGCGCGCTACTGCTACTTAGCACCAGCGTGCTTTTTTGACCCTCGCTACTGCTAAAGTTCTGTGTATAAGGTTTTCCCTAGTAGTGTTGATTCTTGCATAAAAGTAAAAGATAGGCCCTTCGCAGAGGGAAGAAGGGATTTGCAGAGGTGCCATAGCTCAATTTTGAAATAGTGATAAATAATTTTGAGAGGTATGATCTCATTGTCAACATAACAACCAAGAGTTCTCAATATCTTCCATACTACATACATTATAGGCGGTTCCCAAACATAATGGTAAAAGTTTTTACTCCCCCTCCACCAACAATCATCAATCCATGGCTTGCCCGAAACAACGGGTGCCTCCAACTAACATCAAACCTGGGGCAGTTTTGTTTGCAATTAATTTTGATTTGGTTTTGATCTTTTGATTATGGGACTGGGCATCCCGGTTACCAGCCATTTTACTCGTGAATGATGAGCGGAGTCCACTCATCTTGAGAATAATCCACATAGCATGGAAGATACTGACAGCCCCTAGTCTCTACATGAGCGATTCGGGCATACAAAACAGATTATAATTTGAAGATTTAGAGTTTGGCACATGCAAACTTACTTGGAACGGCAGGTAAATACCGCATATAGGTAGGTATGGTGGACACTCATGGCAAAAACTGGGTTTAAGGATAATTGGAAGCACAAGTAGTATCTCTGCTTGGAGCAAGGAATTTGGCTAGCATGAGGGGGAAAGGCAAGCTCAACATGTTTGAATGATCCATGACAATATACTTTAACTGAGATGTGAGAAAACATAACCCATTACGTTGTCTTCCTTGTCCAACATCAACTCTTAGCATGTCATACTTAATGAGTGCTCACAATTATAAAAGATGTCTAAGATAGTATATTTATATGTGGAATCTCTCTTCCTTCAATCTTCTTTCATGAATTGTTCAAATGACCAATACAATGCTTGCTAACCTTCAATAAATTTACAACCTCTACTTCTTAGATGTGAAGTCATTACTCCCCATGGGATAAGGAAATGAGACATATATAATTTGATATTTATGACATTCAACTTATTCAACCATTTACTCATAGGATATAAGTGAAGCACACGAGTAAAATGAAAAACTACTCCAAAAAGATATAAGTGAAGATCAATGAGTAGCTAAATAATTATGTAACTATGTGAAGACTCTCTCTCTCTGAATTAAGAATTTCAGATCTTGGTATTGTATTCAAACAGCAAGCAAAGCAAAATAAAATTACATTGCAAGGATAGCATGACTCATGTGAAGAAGCAAAAACTTAGGTTCAACTGATACTAACCGATAGCTGTTGAAGAAGAAAGGTGGGATCCCTAACGGGGCATCCCCAAGCTTAGATGCTTGAGACTGCTTGAAATATTATCTTGGGGTGCGTTGGGCATCCCCAAGCTCAAACTTTTGTGTCTCCTTAATTCCTCTCATATCATGGTTTCTCTTTTTATCAAAAGCTTCATCCACACCAAACTCAACAAGAACTCGTGAGATAGGTTAGTATAAACCAATGCAAAACCTTATCATTTTCTACAGTAACAAATTACTAAAATTATTATTAAACATTGCATACTAAATGTCTCTGCATATTTAATACTCCTATCCTCAAATAGAATCATTAAAAAAGTAAACTTACGCAAGCAATGTAAACATAACAGCAATCTGCCAAAACAGTACAGTCTGTAAAGAATGCAAGATTCATCATACTTTCCTGACTCCAAAAGTTATGAGAGAAAATTCCCACTGCAGAAGATTTATCAGAGCTCATTATGCAAAAAGTTTCAACATTATACCATTCTCTGACTTTTCTAGGGAATTTTTGCAACAGCGGTAAACTTTGTGCTTTCAAACAGCAACATGTATACTAGCAAAATAAGCATGGTAAAGGCTATCCTTGACATTTTTATTGAAACTAAAGATGCAAAACATTATTCTAAATAACAGCAAGCAAATACTAACAAAATAAAATGACGCTCCAAGCAAAACACATATCATGTGGTGAATAAAAATATAGCTCCAAGTAAAGTTACCGATGAACGAAGACGAAAGAGGGGATGCCTTCCGGGGCATCCCCAAGCTTAGGCTCTTGGTTGTCCTTGAATATTACCTTGGGGTGCCTTGGGAATCCCCAGGCTTAGGTTCTTTCCACCCCTTATTCATGGTCCATCGAATCTTTACCCAAAACTTGAAAACTTCACAACACAAAACTCAACAGAAAACTCGTAAGCTCCGTTAGTATAAGAAAATAAAACCACCTCTTAGGTACTGTAATGAACTCATTCTAAATTCATATTGGTGTAATATCTACTGTATTCCAACTTCTCTATGGTTCATACCACTTAATACTAGCCATAGATGCATCAAAATAAGCAAACAACACATAGAAAACAGAATCTGTCAAAAACAGAACAGTCTGTAGTAATCTGTATCAAACGTATACTTCTGGACCTAAAAATCTTCTACCAAATTAGGAAGTCATAAGAAATTTGTGCACCAATCCATAGAAAAAAGAATCAGATCAAAATCACGTTTCTGTGAATTAACAAGACTAATTTACTCAGTGCAAAAGTTTCTGATTCTCAGCAGGATCAACACAACTATCACCGTAAGCTATCCTAAAGGTCTTACTTGGCACTTTATTGAAACAAAAGCTATAAAACATGATTATTACAGTATCATAATCATGTGTACACACAAAAACAGTAAGGGTAAATATTGGGTTGTCTCCCAACAAGCGCTTTTCTTTAATGCCTTTTTAGCTAGGCATGATGATGACAATGATGCTCACATAAAAGATAAGAATTGGAACATAATGGGAGCATCATGAAGCATATCACTAGCACATTTAATCCTAACCCACTTCCTATGCATAGGGATTTTGTGAGCAAACAACTTATGGGAACAATAATCAATTAGCATAGGAAGGTAAAACAAGCATAGCTTCAAAATTTTCAACACATAGAGAGGAAAATTGATATTATGGCAATTCCTACAAGCATATGTTCCTCCCTCATAATAATTTTCAGTAGCATCATGAATGAATTCAACAATATAACCAGCACCTAAAGCATTCTTTTCATGATCGATAAGCATAGAAAATTTAATATTCTCCACATAAGCAAAATTCTTCTCATTCGGAATAGTGGGAGTGAACTCAACAAAATAATTATCATGTGAGGCAGAATCCAATTGAAAACTAAAATCATGATGACAAGTTTCATGGTTACCATTATTCTTAATAGCATACAAGTCATCACAATAGATAGCAACTTTGTTCTCATAATCAATTGGAACCTCTTCCGAAATAGTGGAATCATTACTAAATAGAGTTGACACTCTTCCAAATCCACTTTCATATTCATCACAATAAGATTCAACATCCTCCAAAATAGTGGGATCACAACTTCCTAAAGTTGACACTCTTCCAAACCCAATTTCATCAATATAATCATCATAAATAGGAGGCATGCTTTCATCATAATAAATTTGCTCATCAAAACTTGGGGAACAAAAAATATCATATTCATCAAACATAGCTTCCCCAAGCTTGTGGCTTTGCATATCATTAGCATCATGGATATTCAAGGAATTCATACTAATAACATTGCAATCATGCTCATAATACAAAGATCTAGTACCAAACATTTTAATGAATTCTTCTTCTAGCACTTGAGCACAATTTTCCTTTCCATCATTCTCACGAAAGATATTAAAAAGATGAAGCGTATGAGACAAACTCAATTCTGATTTTTTTGTAGTTTTCTTTTATAAACTAGACTAATGATAAAACAAGAAGCAAAAAGATTCGATTGCAAGATCTAAAGATATACCTTCGAGCACTCACCTCCCCGGCAACGGCGCCAGAAAAGAGCTTAGTTGCCGGGGTGTGAGTGCCGCTTACCTGGCCTCCCCGGCAACGGCGCCAGAAAAGAGCTTGATTTCTACTACACAACCTTCTTCTTGTAGACGTTGTTGGGCCTGCAAGTGCACATGTTTGTAGGACAGTAGCAAATTTCCCTCAAGTGGATGACCTAAGGTTTATCAATCTGTGGAAGGCGTAGGATGAAGATGGTCTCTCTCGACACACCCAATACAATGGTAGATTGTATAGGTGCACTAGTTCGGCGAAGAGATGGTGATACAAGTGCAATATGGATGGTAGATATAGGTTTTTGTAACCTGAAAATATAAAAACAGCAAGGTAACTAATGATAAAAGTGAGCATAAACGGTATTGCAATGGTAGGAAACAAGGCCTAAGGTTCGTACTTTCACTAGTGCAAGTTCTCTCAACAATAATAACATAGATAGATCATATAACAGTCCCTCAACATGCAACAAAGAGTCACTCCAAAGCCACTAATAGCGGAGAACAAACGAAGAGATTATGGTAGGGTACAAAAACCACCTCAAAGTTATTCTTTCGGATCGATCTATTAAAGAGTTCGTACTAGAATAACACCTTAAGACACAAATCAACCAAAACCCTAATGTCACCTAGATACTCCATTGTCACCTCAAGTATCCGTGGGCATGATTATACGATATGCATCACACAATCTCAAATTCATCTATTCAACTAACACAAACTACTTCAAAGAGTGCCCCAAAGTTTCTACCGGAGAGTCAAGACGAAAACGTGTGCCAACCCCTATGCACAGGTTCACGGGCGGAAACCGCAAGTTGATCACCAAAACATACATCAAGTGGCACGTGATATCCCATTGTCACCACAGATAAACACGGCAAGACATACATCAAGTGTTCTCAAATCCTTAAAGACTCAATCCGATTAGATAACTTCAAGAGGAAAACTCAATTCATCACAAGAGAGTAGAGGGGGAGAAACATCATAAGATCCAACTATAATAGCAAAGCTCGTGATACATCAAGATCGTGCCATAGAGAGAACATGAGAGAGAGAGAGAGAGAGAGAGAGAGATCAAACACCTAGCTACTGGTACATACCCTCAGCCCCGAGGGTGAACTACTCCCTCCTAGTCATGGAGAGCCGCGGGATGATGAAGATGGCTACCGGTGAGGGATTCCCCCTCCGGCAGGGTGCCAGAACGGACTCCCGGGAGGTTTTTGGTGGCTATAGAGGCTTGCGGCGGCGGAACTCCCGATCTATCTTGATATTCGATGGTTTTAGGGTATGTGGACTTATATAGGCGAAAGAAGTCGGTCGGGGGAGCCTCGAGGGGCCCACGAGAGGGGAGGGTGCGCCCAAGGGGGGTGGGCGCGCCCCCTATCTCGTGGCTTCCTAGATGCTCCCCTGGCTTGCACCCCAAGTTTCCTGGGCCACGTTCGTTCCAAAAATCACGCTGCCGAAGATTTCATTCCGTTTGGACTCCGTTTGATATTCCTTTTCTTCGAAATACTAAAACAAGCAATAAAACAGCAATATGGGTTGGGCCTCCGGTTAATAGGTTAGTCCCAAAAGTAATATAAAAGTGTATAATAAAGCCCATAATCATTCAAAATAGATAATAAAATAGCATGAATGCTTCATAAATTATAGATACGTTGGAGACGTATCAGTGTGCAGAGCATTTTTCGAGCGTCGATGTTGCTCTGAAAAAGTTGGCGAAGAGAGCCCTAGATATTGGAGGCGGTGGCGCCGCGTGATCAAGCATGTTGAAGATCTCGGTGGTGATGCAGGTGTAGAACCACTGAACAATCGCGAGATCTTCTTTCACCCATTGAGGATCATTAGGGCGAGGAGGACTGTTGGCGGCGACATGAGAGCGGAAGTTGCAGCATCCCAGGTGTAGATCAAAGAGGTGGCGCCTATGATAATAGTTGTGGGCATCGAGGTCGAGGACGATGGGGATGAAAGGGCTTACAACGGTGATGATGTCGGCGAGCGGAATGGGTGCAACCAGAAGAGTAGTAGGAGGTCTTGGTGGTGCTAGGGAAAGAGTAGAGGAAAAGAGGCCGCCGCGGCGGCGGCCCTGGCGATGATAGCAGCCCGGCGCTCGAAGTAGCCGGGCGGCGACGGCGGTGGTGGGGTGGGCGGAGCCATACCCTAAACTCTATGGTCGAAAAACTGATACCATGATAGATGAATAAAACTATTGCTTGTATTATTTTTGGAACAGGGTACATGGCTACATATATTGGCACAAACCGACTTAGACTAGATATTACAAACCGACTTGGACTAGGAAACTTGGGATCCAAAGAATAGTCTAACATAAACTTCAGCTATGTAGCTCATCAGTGGATTGATTGACCATCATACAATGATGTGACCACTAATTGTCAGACGGATGGTAGTTCCGCCCGATGATTGGTTGGTGAAATAATTTAATTATTAACTTAGCCCATGCACGCGAGTGAAGTAGGTAGTACCTCATTTCCGGTTTAAAAGGCTTGCATGTATCTCTAATTTGACTAATAGACCAATTTAATACAAGTTATATATCACAAAAAAATCATTACAAACATGAAATCATATACTTTATAATGGTATAATTTTTGGACTATACACCTTATCTTATGTTGGTCAAATTATAGATCTAGGGATACCCGCAAGCCTTATAAACCGGAAAGACGGTAGTATAGTACTTTACATCACGACGTCCACATCCACTAGTGCCCAATAAGAGTTGGATCTGTGCCGCATTTACCACGAACACTATATACGGTCATCCCTCACTTCTCACAATATCAGAAAAACTACACAAGAATTCCATGTTCATCTTCTCCCTCTTACATGTTTCAATTGTCGGTTATATTGCATTTATGTGTACGAACTACACAAAAATCCATCTGACATGTGCTGGATGGATGGCACGAGTGCCCTGGCAATGGATTGTGCATTCTCAACGGCGGTACATCCGAACCGACTGGAATAAATACATTTTATCATGTCCACGCCTTATTGAGCTAACCTCTAATAGGTCACCAGAGCTCCACTCTTTCAAATCTCACATGAACTTGTTGTAAGTGCACATGTTAAACCACGAGTACAAGTTGTAGATACATCCTACCACATACACCAATACTAATTTAAATGCAATGGATAGATAAACAATTAGAAAATTAGTACAATCGATACCAATATGAGTGAAAATTTTCCTATTATCATCTTAGAACACAATTAGTACTATTGACAACATACAAAATTCCATAGGGGCAACACGCACAAGAAAATAATTAGGGAGCCACTAACAACAACATGAGCATAATAGAGGAGTATGTGAAGGAACATTAAGTAATGAAACTAAATGAATAAGGGCGTGCTGCTCATTTATTTTAATTCTTGTTTATAAAGAACAAATCCAATTTCATATGCAAACCAGATTTATAATGGGAGGTCATAAAGGGACATAAACGGATTACTTTCTGTAGTGTTCAGGGAATCACAACAAGACATATAGCTAGACCTATGCCAAGAGGATGCAACAACTAATGTAGGGGGCGCACATACTGCAATTAGTCTGGTTGGTGTACTTGCAGCTCGAGGACTAACTGCATAAACATATTATAGAGAAAAAATCAATATAACTTGATATTTGTAAAATATATTCAATACTGCCTTTTGTTATTTTCAGAAACAGAATTAGTTTGGATGTATGTTATAGCCGATAGAAATATACATATTATCATCCTATATTACGTGATAATTAGAAATATTGGCAATGCACAAAACTTCTTTAAGGGTGATAATTAGAAAAATGACCGAGGAGTGAGTAGCCACCAACATGAGTGCCAACAGAGGAGTTTGTTACCAAGAACCGAATGTTTTTGGATATCTTGTTCATTTAGTTGTTATTTCTACTGTTTTTATAAAATAGGGAACCATGTGAGGAGTCCAAATAGAATAAAAAAACCAGTATAGTCTTGCACAAAATGCAATACTTATGCCTACAATCCTTAATTGTTGCTACTTTTTTCGAGCCATAAGATTGCAATAAAATATTATGTGTACACATAAACAACTGAAAGAATAATATGTGTTTGTAAGACATTTACTCAAATCTAGGATTCGATACCTAGTTAGCAGGTGATGAAATGCCTACACCAATCATTTCTCCAATAATAGAAATGTTACCTATGACCAAAAGGGACATATGGATATGTAGTTGGACAATTTGATGCATTGACATTAGTTAGTAGGATGTTTTGGACATTTCAATAGTTTCATTGCCTACTAGTGATAAGCATGCCAAACAAAAGCTTGTACGATGATTAACTTATTTATTAATGCACTTTGATGTTACGTTATTTGGGTTTGGCATAGCTCACTTATATGTCTCACATTTGCCATATTTTATGGATTTGTTCTAACTTTCAAGAGTTTAATAATTGACATGGATTTCGGTCAAGTTTGTGGGATGGGTTATTAAGATGCACTAAGCAATGCAGTTCCATAAAACTATTTGAATCATGAGAAAATGAAGTGCTACAATTATATAACAATGTTCAAAGATTATATCATTCATAAAGCTTTTAATTGAAGCCAAAAAGATTTGCACAAAAAAATTATACGGGATCATAATTACTTTTAACAAAAAAAAATACACTGTGGCCATCACATGCTCATTTGCGTGGGCACAGTGCTATTTCCGTCCAAAAAAATATGAGGAGCAGACAGAGTAGCATGTCCTTCAGGTAGTAGCGATATCAACCTAAATATTTAAAGTAATGACTTGAAACAACTTAGATGGCCATCATTCAACCGACCACAATCCAAATATTGGAAGTCTGGGATTACATATAGTCTTTGAAGGCTGAAGTACTCTTAACACATCCAGCAGTCAAAACCTGGATGGCTAATTGTATACCTATCGAGAAAGACAATGCACTACATCGAAGGAAATGCACGTAGATACGGAGATATGTTAGCCCACGTATGAGCTATCAAATATTTGGATTTGATATTATTTTTTTGATTTTTCTCAAAAGATTATTGATTGGAAGATTACACCAAGTGTATAACAGATATATGTATAATCTGTCTTACGAAAATAAACAAACTGATTGACTGCAACGTTACTTATGCTATTGTTTATACAAACCACAATTCGGTACACTTCATGAAAAAAAAGTCCAAAGTGCGGGTGAAATAAAAATCGAAAGTGCACTTATGTTCATGCATTTTAGCTATATTTCAAACAATTTATGATGGGACCTAATATATTTTAGACAAAATAATATCAAATATACGACACGTTTAATTCTTGTTGTCCAAATGCGTGAATCACCCTACTAGTTCTACCGGGTATTAATACTCACTTCAAGATATACTATGTGAGTGTTGTGGACAATGGAACTTGCAGGGAATGAATCAACCCGATGATTCGGGCACGCGAAAACTGAGCAACTTCTTGGAACTGCAAAGCCTCATGAGGCCGTGCCACCCGACAGCGAGCGCGGTCAGCCCTGCAGCAATGGCGAATACCCTCCACCCGGCAACCACGCACACGTAAGAAAGGAATACCGATGGCACAATGCACATGGCCATGAGCGCGGGCAGTGGCAGAGGCACATGGTAAGGGCGCTTCAGTGTTGGGTACTTGACTCGGAGCCAAAGGAAGGAGGAGAACTCGAGCAGCGTGCCCATGCTATATAGGAAGTTCGATGTTGCAATAATGTTGTCGAAACCGAGGAAGGAGACGGCGATGGTGATAGCGGTTGATGCAATGATTGCAACCCATGGGGTTCCGATGCGAGTGGCATGACTGTCGAAGACGGATGGGAGGAGGCCTAGGTCCGCCATGCCGTGGAGCTGGAATGCGGCACTGCTCATTTGGGCTTCGAACATGCCAATGGAGGAGATTACTGCTCCTGCGCCGGTCCAGTACTTGAGCCATGGTCCCCCGATAATGCCTGTTTAGACACAACAAAATTATGAAATAACTTAAAAGGCCGATTGTAACATGCACTCGCTAGATTCAACCTAGCTTGATTGTAGCACAAGCATGGTATGCCTATGACTTTTTTCTTGAGTATTGACCGTCAGTATTGAGCTAACTGCGTCTATTTTGTTCTTTTTGTTGGCTTTACCACAGTTTTTCATATGTGCACTTCATAGCAATTATAGCAGCTCTAGCAGTTACATGGCCCATAGGCAAGTCACAATCCCATCTTTATCATCTTCTTACATCTCCTAGTCCACCGGTCCATCTAATTATTCCATGCAACACCTGAACTATTGTTTATTCTCCTTCTTACCAACTTGTGATATAATCATTTGTCCATCACTGTCAGCCACCACTAATCTGCCAACCGTATTCAGATCAGGTGTGCATTATATGATGATATACTAGAGAATACCCCGGCGTTGCTGCCGGAATCAACTGAAATATATTCCAGTAATTTGATTGTATAAAACATCCATAGTTGAATTAATAACATATGAACTGAAACTAGAAATCAGTAATATATCTTATAGTATATGATTATTATTGTGTAGGAGAAAAACATTTTGAATATAAAGTGGCATAATATAATGGAAGAAATGTTCCCTACATGCTGAGTAGATCTTTGATGAGGTGGGATCTGTGCATGAGTACACTAATAATGAATAACTTTTCCTTATGTATGTTGTCATGGATCTTTGACGAAGTGACATATGTGCATGTTAAGATAATAGTGGTTGTGGGAATGAACTATTTAGGTATATATTGGATTTCTATCCAGCTTTATTGGAGTTAAAATGAAATATGAAAACATAGCCTAGGCATTATGGTGATGTGTCGTAAATTTTAGAACTAACAATATCACTCTTTGTTCTACAGTGAGCTGTCTTTGTCAGTGAATAGATGTCTTAATTTGTTCAACAATTATTGTCTACAATAGGGCCTACCACCCACCGTCTCTCAGATTGCCACCAGACAATTAGTCAGTCAAGTAGAGATATATATATATCATCATCATCATGACACAACTCTTTTACTGAACTGTACGTCCTTTCCTCATTGATTTCAGTTCCGAGGTGACCAAATGGTACCTTAATTATCGCGATAATTGTACGTATGGTCGTAAGCGTCGGTAGGTACCTGCAGCATCAGCCAAGTAGCCGTTCACCCATGCATCCGGTGACGCGTCCGTGGCACCGGTCGCGGCCATGAGCGGCAGCAGGTAGCTGACGGCAATGAGAACTACGGCAGCCGCAAGCGCCCGCAGGAACGTCCGCTCCGGCCGCTCCACCTCGCCCGCCATGGTGCTCGCACTGTCCCAGTAGTTGAGGTTCCAGAACAGCGTGTTGAAGAATAGCCTCCAGTCTTTCTTCCTCCCCTCCACCCGGGTCACCCACCGCCCCGGCCGTATCTTGGGCACAGCCATGGCCATCATCAGCAAGAACGGGGCCAGCGAGGCTATCCCCAGTGCGGTCGCGCCCCACCCGACGACGCTCAGGCCGGCATAGTTCAGCAAGGAGAGGAGAAGCGTCATAACGACCACCGTGCCCTTGCGCGCCCTGCCGGGTCTCGCGACCGCCGGCACCACGCCACCGAGGTAGTCAGCCACGAGAGCCGGGTAGGCAGCGATGTTGATGACGATGCTGAGGTACTTCCATGTGCCGAGGAGCGAGCCCGCCAGCGGGCCGAAGGCGTGGTCTGCCCAGAGGACGAAGCCACCGTTCCCCGGGAACGCGGTGGCGAGCTCGGCGGTGACGAGCGATTCCGGGACGCCCCACGCCAAGGGGAACACGAGGAAGCCCAGTAGAGTGAACAGCGGCCCGGCGGCGCGGACTGCCTGCTCGGAGCCGTACGGGCCGCCTGCCACCTCGAAATAGATCAGGAACACGAGCGGAATCATGGTGATCCTGCGCTGGTGGTTGGACTCCGACGGCGTCGAGCCACCGCCTTGTTGCGCGACGGTGGCATGCAGTTGAGGATGTTCTTGTTGTTCCTGACTATGTGTCGGTGATGATTGCTTGGTCATTGGGATTTCTTGATTCATGGTGAGTTTACTCGCTAGCGTGTCGAGGAACAAGCTAGGCAGCTGAGTGCACGTGCCGATCATTGGTGTGGGCATTGTGCTATATAACTTGAGGAGCTGAAACGGATATGTAAGAAACACCACAAAAATAATATCCAGCTGAGCTATCTTTTCATTAGTACTAGTAGTACTACTCTTTAGTTTGTTGAAAATGACAACGAAATAAATTGATCGTTTTATGCGTGTCCACATTATGTGATAGTAAATAATACTGTTCTATAGCAAATAAAATAGCACCTTCGAGATGGAAAACCTTTTATGCATTTTCATTTTGGGGATGATTATTATGACATTCCCAAAAATATCACATTAGCGATGATAATAAACCCATACATAGAATTACATTTACCCTTGAGTTGTTTTTCAGTATTGTTATGAGGTTGTATCATTACTAGTGGTTTGGATGCCACCGTGTGACGCCGCTTATGAGAAAGTTGTGCGCAGTTTTCATTTAAAGAAATACATGGGGTCCTCGCCACCGTCTAAAAAAATATCTCAGAAAAAAAATCCTCACCTCCATCTTAAAAAGAAGTAAACAAAATTTACCACCGTGGCCTACTGGCGAGGGACACCGTTTAAAAAGGAATACCTGTCCTCACCTCCATCTAAAAAGGCAAAAGTGTATTTGAAAAAAATTCCTCACCTCCATCTATTTTTTCCCAAAAGCCTTCTCACTGCGGCCAACCAGTTTGCGCCACATGGCATAGCTGGTTGGCCGCCCTTACGGCGACGCTTAATGGGTTTAATGTGACCACATTACCAGTCAGTTTCACACTCATTGGTATTATGAATATATAGTTAAAAATCTATAAATTGGTATTATAAATATTTAGCTAAAAATCTATCAGTTGTGGCGTTGATAAAATTTCTGCTCCTACGCAATGGATTAGACGTTCCATCGAATGGAATAGGTAAACATATATCATATCTTATTGTATTAAGCTATTCTTGTCAATAGGTAGAGAAAACCAAAGTAGAAAGAATTTTTATTGTATTAAGCTATTATGTGAGTTGTCAGAAAACATTCTAATCAGCTGATTTCTCCCCCTTCGTACCAGTTGTTCCGCAGTCACCTTCACCAAAAGAAAATTCTAATAGTTTCGTTCCAGATTTAGGGAATTGCAGATAATTAAGTTCTCTAAATTTCCAAGTATGTGTGCCTCCGTATATAATGAGCAAGCAAGTGATATAACCACGAATAAATAAGCTAGTGATACAAATGGACCAAGCACTCGGAGGCGAATGCTCCGAAACTAATAGAGCCTTTTTTTACATAAGATGGTGTCGATGGCAAACACTCAGGATGACGGGCGTGAGGGTTTTCAATTCCTTCTATTCAGCATTTGCGTGAGGATCTGGCTCCTAACGAGGAGCTATCGAACGGTCAGATGGACCATTCAGTTTCCCCGGCTAAGGTAACTCACAAGCGTAGGTATACGGAATTTTTATCATCTGCTGTAGTTGGAGGAATTAGTTTCAAAAATGTTCCACAAATGAAAGGTGTGTTTTGGGATAACAAGGGTCTTCGTGACTTGGCAAAGCACCATTAATGGCAGACAACTATGGACCATAAGTTATACCTTGTCTAACTTACAGAAACCAGATAGCGCCGAATTTTCAGCTTCCTTTTTGGCGTCACCTTTGTGGTGCCCTTGATTTTACAATTGCCTCCCTCGTAGTCTAGGGGGCCGCCCAACCAAAGCTAAGGCATGCTTCCCTTCTGGAGCTTGTTCCGATATGTGGTGCAGAACCTTGAACATGTTGGTGGGTGGAGATTTTAACATTATCCACTAACATGATGAAAAGTACAATAATAATTATGATCCTAGGTGGCCTTTTATGCTTAATGCAATCATTAATTGAAAGCACGCACCTAAGAGAAATTGTTCGCCTAGGTCGGCAGTTTACTTTCTTCAAGGTTGGCAATTTACTTGGGCTAATAGCTTCGGTTTAGGACACTCCGAGGACATATTATTATAGTGCGGTATCCAAAGGCACGCAGACACTTGGACTCAACTAACCCAATAAATTGTACCTTACCTCTATATGTTTCATCTTGATAATAGTACACCCCACTTTTAATAAGATATGTGACTATGTGTTGGATTGCATGTAGAGATGGTTTCTCAGATAAGAGATGATTTCATTTCCTGTCTGCCCAAAGCTCAATCGCCTCACATCCTGCCACCCCACGAGCAGGTTCCTACTTTGTTCGACTGCCCTCAAACAAACCCCCAGCTCTAGCATTATCATGTGTCGGCCTTCCTGCAAGGTAGCTCCTTCCATATCTCCTCCTTCCACCATTTCACGCCATCCTCCTTCCACCTGCACCAACCCTCCTTCCTCCAGCATTGGCCCTCCTTCCTCCCTCT
>NC_041385.1:18966061-18975166 GCF_002162155.2 Triticum dicoccoides
ATGCTTGCCCCTGCCCGCTCACTCCTCTGTTTTTTGGCCGGCCGGCGTGTGGGAGGTGTGCTGCTCTCTGTTCTCACCTCCTATGCACATGAGGTGTTCGATGAAATGCCAGAGCCACACTTAAGCTTTCTTCTCTTCAAGCTCGACCTCCAAACTACATTTTCCTCAAGATTTGTGTAGGTTTGGCGGTGCACCAACTAGACAAGTGTTCTAAAATGTTAGCAACTTCATTGTTTCATCTCTCACTGCTAGTTTAGCTCATTTCAAATGCTCTAGAAGTAGAGTGGTTTGTGGGTTTTAGTGGAGGAGTGTATGTGGGAGTTCTTTTGATTTAGATGCACAATTTGAGCTGAAATTAACTTCTTAGAGTCTGCACATGTGTAGGGTGTCGTCCCCGTCCCCGTCCTCACCATCGTCGATCGCCCACAGCGATCTCGTCGCCAGCACGACCGTGGTGAGCCTCTTGTTCTTATCTTCTTTCTAAAAGAAAAAATACTTACTTGTATGATTTAGATACATACTTGTATAATATTCTTACTTTTATTATTGTTTGTTATTATATAGTGCAATGGTTTTGGTATCCGCCTCCGTTGGCCCTTGGGGATCCTGAACACACTGGACGAACACGAGGCACATCAGGCTCCGTTCCGTGGGTGCATAGGTTTCCCTAATAGCGGTGGTTATAGAAGCCGAGAGAGATAGAAGAAACAGGAAGCAAGCGAAATGCAGAAGATCAATGCAAGATTAGCGAAACTAGAGGAACTAGAGAGCCAACGAGCTACCGGCCAACCATCTCAGTGGCACGAAGATCCTTCATTTGACACTGCCCCTGAAGCTACCCCACTATCTCAGCGGAGTGGCTTCCACGGAGCTCGTTCAGCCTGATATCACGGCTCCTCGCTACCCGTGGATAGTATCACGGAGAATGAACATTGTGTGCTAATGGTGAAATACCGTAACCTGGCCTTGAAGGTGGCGGTCGTCTCTGCCTTACCTCCTTGAGCTGAGGGAACTTTCCATTGTCGTCTGATTCCACATGGACTTACTATTGTCGGGGTGGATAAAATAATTGAGGGATTTGAGGGGCTGGAGCTTGAGTACCCTACAGGTGAAGGGGAGATTCTTCTAGAAAATGCCTTAAGGAGTACATGTCTATGGAGAAAGGAGAACATCAAGCTTCCAAACTGGAAGCCGCCTCAGCAGACTCGGCCGAAGGAGGCCCCTCAGCAGACTCCTCACAGTCTAGCTCGGCCATCTCAACTGCCTGAGTCGTCTCCGGCGCGTGAGCTGTCTCCGCCGCCTCAGCCGCCGTCTCTGGCGGAGGAGGCCCCTCAGCAGAGTCCTATTCCGCCTCAGCTATCTCCGGCGCGTCAGCGGACTCCGCCTCCTCCTCCACCTCCTCCGGCGCGTCAGCGGACTCCGTCGCCTCAGAAACGGCAGAAGAGAGCCGCTGCTGCTCCGACGGCTAGCGGTACAACAGGCGGGAAAAAAATTCAAAGATGGTCCAACACTACTAGGAAAAACCTTATACACAGGAGCTTACTAGTAACGCTTTTTAAAAGGCAACGCTGCTACTAGTTATTAGTAGCCTCGGCAGCAGAAAGCGCTGCTACTATGATCTTACCAGTAGCGCTCTAGTTACAAACCCCGCTACTACTATAACTGCCAGACCGCTGCCGGTAGGCCAGGCGTAGTAGTAGCGCTTGTGCGCAAAAAGCGCTGCTGGTAGTGCTAAATTCAGCCCCTTCCTATGACCAAAGTTCAGTCCCACCTCGCTCCGCAAACAGAATTTTTACCACCTTAAATATGGTGCTTCCCAAACTATCACAACCAAATGGTCTTCATTGAACTCTATGTGTAGGATCTGTGGCAATATGACTCCTCGCATGTACCTATACAGGCGAATGTTCATACTGACAATTTAGATTCTACACAAAAAGATCAATGATAACCAATGGATTTTTTAATTTGATGCCTGTTTTACATGCTAATGATCATTGCCTTAGTAGTAGCGCTGGTTAAGAAAAAACGCTACTGCTAATGATTATAGCAGTAGCGCATTTTATGGGCCAGTGCTACTACTACGGGTATCTTATCCACACCCGCTCGCGGCCTCATTCTCCCCTCACACTCTCGCTCTCGCCCACTCCGCCGCGTGCCGTCGCCTGCCGTCGCTACCGTCGCCTCCCGTCACCCACCAGCGTCCCCAAGGCATGTATCTGCCTTCCTCCCTCCCTTTTCGCCCTCATCTTCCCTCCCTCTCACCACCCTCCTCTTCTCGCCACCCTCCTCTCCCCTCCGATCCCGTCGCCCCACCTCCATCCTTCTCCTCCCTCCTCCCCCCCCCTCCATCTGCCGCCATCTCGGCCTCCTCCCTCCCTCCTGCCTCCCTACCTTTCCTCCTGCCTCCCTCCCCCATTTATGTTAATTATTTTGAGTAAAAGAGAACATATAAGTTATATGAACAGAATGTAGGTATTTTGATAGAATAAAATAGAAAATATAGGTATAGAAAATTTTAGGTATATAATTTTTTAGGTATAGAAAATTTTCAATTATAGAAATCTATTGGAATGCTACATGAGAAATTTTTATCAAATTTAGTAATAAACAATTTTAGTAATAAAATTTGGGTATATAATTTTTTGTAATTTTTATTTTCAATATATAAATGTATTGGAAAAATTAATTATTTTTATGTCATTATCACTTTGTCATCAAAGAATGCTATATGAGATTTGATGATCTAAAATTTTCACTCGGTGGAATATGCAGGCTTTGTAGGGTCGTGTCTCCTTGGAGTGATCGTCATCCGAACTACCTCTACTTCCTCTACACCCGAGTCGGTGAGCTAAAACTCCACCTCCTCCTTTGCTACTCCTCAGTATTGAATAGAGTAGAACTAGAGTAGAAATATATTGAAATGTTTTTGTCAATATTGAACCATTGAAATGCAATGAGCACCAGTTCATACTCATGTGCAAATGTGGGAAAATCTGAGTGGCCTATGTTTTGCCGGAGTGTCGATTCGTTTCCATTCCGACAACTTTCAGGTGCTCGATATGTCGTTTTTTAGCAAAGGTCACGCCAGATTTTTCTGTGAATTTAAGCATGACTTGTGCTAGAATATGTAGGAAATATCGAGTGGACCGGATTTGCTAGAAAGGGAATTAAAAGACATTTTGAGTTGAATTTAAGTCTGTCGGGGCTCCATACATGACAGACAAAACTTCAACGATGGAGAGTCTCCACCATATATGAGAGAAGAAGAATGCCGACTGTTGTCGTGGGGGTCGCTTCTCCTTCTTCTGTTTGTGCTAGACCTTTGTTATGCACTATGGGAAGAAGGAGTAGCGACCATCATCGATGGTCGAAATATCGGTTAGGGAGTGTCCACCATATATGAGAGAAGAAGAATGCCAACTGTTCTCGTGGGGGTCGCTTCTCCTTCTTTTCCTTGTGCTAGATATTTGTAATGCACTAGGGAAAGGAGGAGTGGCGACTATCACCGACAGTCGCAATATCAGAGAGGGAGTGCCCACCATATATGTGAGATAAGAGTTTAGCAAGGAAGACTCGACAGACCTAAAGTCAACCCGTTGCATATTGAGTAATAGTGATCTGTATGTTGAGTTTCCTGGTAGTTGCCTTCGACTAATTTTCAATGTTTCAAATATGAACATATACAGGAAATATCTGACGATGAAAGGAATTTGGTATGTGCGAATACTGTGAAGACGAGCGTGGCATGTGCGACAGGCCTCACCTTGTTGGTGGTAGGCGCTTCAGCATTATGTTGGATGAGAACTTCGAAGTAGATACAGTAAGTCACAGCGACAAGTATTTTTTCGTAATTAAGCATGACTTCTGCTACTTCTGCTTTTTTTGCTTCAACATATAATTTTATTTTATTTTACAATTCTACTAGCGTGCCCCCTGTCATGCAAGAATCTATGTCTTGGATAAGATTGGTTTCAGTACAATGAAAAGTATGGAGGTAAAGAGAGTTCACTTGAGGACCGAGCATGGTTATACTTTTGCCGCAAAATTATACAACGCAGACACCTACTCCTATTTTCAATGCAAAAATTAGAGAGCACTATGCAAGGCTTATGCATTTGAGCCAAATATGGTTATCACCTTTGATATTCGTCTAGAAGATGACATTGAAGGTAATATTGACATCTGGGTCGATGTGCAGATGCCTCTAGTTCTACCATTATGTGAGTTTATGAACCATATTTATTAAGTAATTTACATTGTTTATTTAAAAATAGTTGACAACTAATTTCTATTGACAACTTATTTCCATTCAAGCAAACATGTCCGTGCTTGGTAGACAGGACCTACTACTATCCCAGGGCTGAACTAAACTGCAAGGAGATAGGTCTTTATGTTTCATGGCTTGAGGATCTTGATACTGTCAAGACAGGTTATTCCTGGACTTCGAGATATTAGTATTCAAAATGTGCGACTACTAGTGTTCGTATTCAACTACGGTCACATCTATTTAGGAAAGATGGTAAGATTTTTACTATTTGTCCTCATCAGTGCATCTTTTGCATACATTATTTTTTAAGCTAAACTTCATTGCTAAGTATGTTACTATGATGTTCTTCAACGGGGACTCCCGATGAGTGTTGTGCATCGTTGGATCGAGCCTAATGGACGCATGACAATGGTTAGCTTACGGCCAAGACATCCTACATTGCACATGAGTACATTCAAGATTTCTCGGAGCGAGCAAGTCTTAATAGTCAAAGACTGGAGCAAAATTGTGAAGGATCGCAACAGAGAGAAGTACTAGGGGCAGCAATCAGAAGCACGGCCCACAATTAGGAGACATATTCATCTGCATTCTCCAAATATGATGAAGCAGGAGTGCTATACATGTTCTATGCTATTTTACCTGAGAGAGAGCAGCATGAGTGATTAGCTAGATAGAATGAGTTTGAAGACGATGATGTGCTACACTATGACTATGATGATTAAATAGCTAGTGTTGGTGGTAATGACTATGATGATTATTATTAGCTAGTGTTGGTGGTGATTAGCTAGCTAGAATGAGTTTGAAGATGATGATGTGCTACACGATGACTATGATGATTAAATAGCTAGTGTTGGTGGTAATGACTATGATGATGATTAAATAGCTTGTGTTGGTGGTAATTACTATGATGATTAGTTATTATATACAACAGTGGGTGAAATGAATATTGATTAGGTTCAAGTGGAGGCAACATGTGGTACATGTGGTGCACAGGCATTTCACCCACATCTTAGTAGTATAATTTCGACATGCACCACATGTTGCCTCCACTTGAACCTAATCAACATTCATTTCACCCACTGTTGTATATACTAACTAATCATGATCATAAAATCATATGATATAAATATTGTATATAAAACCTATACAAATACAGCAAAAATAAGCTGCAATTTAAAAAATACAGGAAAAATAAGCAGTAGCGCTTTTCAAAAGAAACGCTACTGCTACTTACTACTATCAGCAGCGCTTTTCCAGCACGAGCGCTACTGCTGACTAGGTATAGCAGTAGCGCTGGGCAGACAGCACTACTGCTACAAGTTAGTTGTAGCTCCTTATTGGTAGCGCTTGTACAAGCGCTACTAGTAGCTCTAAAACGAGCGCTGCTACTAGGGTTTTCCCTAGTAGTGCAAGCCTCAGGGCTCCTCCAAAGTTACCATATGAGAGGACTGAGGAGGAAACCAAGGACATCATGGATGCCGAAGTGAAGGCCCATTTTGAACGGAAACGTCCACCTCCAAAGGAAACAATGAATCTCGTGAAAGCGAAGCGCACTCTGGATGCCCTTAAGCGACCACCACTGCCTCCGCCGCAATCACACTATGATCGATGTATTGGAAAGACATATGATGAAGTGCGGCGGTCGGGAAGTACTACCAGTGCTGCAAGACTAAGTGGGAAAAAAATTCCCCAGCTCGGCAAACAGGAGAAGAAATTGTGCCCCCCGCTCAAGGTGTCTAGTGATATCGCTAAACATCCGGGTCTAGAGCCCGGTACCACTCTTGGTGATTACGTCGGTGGTGATGTATAGTTTGAAATGGCCGAAGTAGTAGAGGTCTTTAGATACGAGCATGGGAAGCCTCTCGTCAAACCTGATAAGCTCCCGCATCTACAAACGATGATGCAAAGATTGCATGACTGGTACTTCGAAACCTGTAGGAAGGATGGGACCGACAATATGATGCTCGGAAATAAAGATGAGCACGACTTCATTGGCGTCGACCTGATACCTGTTGAATTTGTGGAATTATTTTAGTTATCCAATCAAGAGGTCCTCGACAAACAACTCATGACTTGCTACTGTTTGTAAGTATTATTTCTATAATTAAGTCTCTAGCTCAGCTCGTTCATTGAATGTATATATAATTATCCTCACTATATTATGTAGATTGAAGATCGTCGAATGCAAAAGAGGACAAATCTATGACATTGGGTTCATTAGCCCAAATACCATAAATGAATGGACCGTACAAAAGAAAACCAAAGATACTGAGGATAACTTGCTAAAAGCATTCCTTCGACATCAAAACAAAAGGGAAATACTCTTTCCTTACAACTTCCAGTGAGTATTACTGTCTTGTGCATATTCGGTTTCGCTTACTCGAGGTTAAGTGTAATTCATGAGTTATGCGTGCGCAGGTTTCACTTTATTCTGCTATCCATTAAGCTTGACGGGCAGTAGTAACTGTCTTAGACCAAGACGTAAAGAGCAAAAGGAGTGGGCGAACATGAGTGAAATGCTCCAAAGGTAATTTCAATCATTATCGCACCATATCGGCAACTTTTGTTCATTTCTTGATATCAAGTAATCAATTTCTTTGCGAGACAGGGTTTGGAAAAAGTTCACCGGAATGGTACCGGGTCTAAATAAGGAGCTTCGATTTACACACCCCAAAGTAAGTAGTACTAGATAGTTCCGTACATCTCTCATTGATTCTACTTTCATCAATACCATTATCATGCTTGATTATCAGTTTGATTGAACTCAATTCCCGTAAAGAGCTTGTGGCAGGCACCCGGGGCTAATTTATGTGGATACTACGTTTGCGAGTTCATTCGCAACTCGACCCTTGAGCAGGGCATAATTTCAAAACAATTAGAAGTACATAAAAAATATTCACAATTCTTTTTTATTACCATCAATTGCGTTGAGTTTCATTCATATATATGTATTGACCCCGTTCTTTAAATTAGATCTGGCAGATGCGGGATGAACTCCTACCTCATGATCGCATACGAGCAATTCAAGAGGAAATGGTGGGACTCTTTCTTGACCACGTCATACCTAAACACGGAGAATACCATATGGAATTGCAAATGGATCTTAGGTAGATGATGTTAGGGATTGTAAGAGATGTAATATTGTATATATGTGGTAGCGTCGGATAGATATACGAAAACTTGTTGTTTGACCAAGCATGGAGAAAGAGAGGTCACTTCTCTCTATATATGTTCATGGTGATCTTGTGTAATTAATGTTTCCTTCATTTGCTTACTAGCTAGCATCAAGTTCTCTTTATATGTAGTAGCTAGCGTCGACCAAGAACGGAGAAAGAGAGGTCGCTTCTCTCTATATGTAGTAGCTAGCTACACAATATGAAACCCCTAAACCCTCCAAAACCCCTCAACCCTCCCCCCCCTTCAAAAAAAACCCCTGCGCCTGGGAGCTGCTGACGTGTGGCTGCCTTTTAGTCCCGGTCGGTGTTACCAACCGGGACTAAAGGTCCTCCTGCCTGGGCGCCCCACAGCGGCCACGCGGATCTCCTTTAGTCCCAGTTCGTAAGCCAACCGGGACTAAAAGTAATGGGCATTTGTCCCTATCATTTTGTCCCGGTTGCAGAACCGGGACTCAAGGCCTTCTGGAACCGGGACTGATGCCATGTTTTCTACTAGTGTAGCATGATGAGTACAAAGTGCATCATCCCAAACGAATTTAGTACATATTGTTATAGAATTTTTGGATGCTGTTATTTTTACTGATCTTTTATTATAGTAGGGAGATTACTTCCTGGTGGTCATTTTTGTTGCCAAAGGAGTTGAAAGTTGAAGATGGCAAAATCATTTAATCTGTGAATGGTTGCTATACATCATGAGAGGTTGAAGGAATCAATGAGTTATTGTTATACTTTTGCTATGAATTGTTGCTATAGATGGCTACGTAGTCCATGTTCACAATTAAATTGTAAATGTGAGGCCTTTAAATGTGAAAATGCTTGTATAAGAAATGAATTGAAAATGTGATGCATTTCATTGATATTTGCTATCTATATATGCAACATTTAAAAATGGAATTTTCCTTTCCAAAATGGTCATTTATATGTCAATTAACTTACAGATTGGTGCTTATGGTGAATTGGCGTATAAATATATCTTGTGCCATTGAGGGCATTACAGACAATCCTTACCAAATGCACAGTTTCATAGTTGATCCAATCAAACAACTTCCAAATTTTCCACGACGCATAGCTGATAGCAGCATTTTCAGAATCCACAGTTGAACAAAACACAGCCTAGGTTCTTCTCATAGCACCCATTCATTTTATAAATAATATTAAAATTTCCACTAATGATTATGTGTAGTGTTGTCGGTAACCCCAGATGGGCGTACGGACAACACCCCAACCAAGGTTTTGGGTCCCGAGTGGATCTTTTTTACCGAGGGGCACCGAAATTCCTGGTTACCACGGTATGCACGAAATATCCAAAAAAAACATCGGATGAAATTTTAAATCAAATTTTGAATTCAAACTTTTTGTGTTGATATAGATAAGTATTTAACTCTAGATAATCACAAACTTGCTCCTACCATAGTGGCTTCCCCCAGCAGGTTTGTTTGCTAACATGTCGTGAGTTCGACACCTAGTTGCTCTTATTTACATTGCTTTTTTAACTTTTTCACCCTTAAAAATAAAATGCGCGATATGAGATTCAAACACGCGATTAGCTGCAGAGGAAAGGCTGCTTCGCCCTCACGTCATGACTAGTGCTATGTTTCAAAAAGAGATGTCATATATCTAACTATTAGCTGATCATTTGAATTCAAAATATTCAGGATT
>NC_041385.1:18975302-18987820 GCF_002162155.2 Triticum dicoccoides
CGCGGTAACCGCTAGCCCAACATTCATACCAAGAGTTTCAAATTTTCTCCCAGAGTTCAATGAGGCATTAGGACTGAAAAACTAAAGTTCTCCAGTTCACTGCTTCTTCAAAACATTCAGCATATATTAGGAGAATCTAACTTTATATATTTGCAGTATGATCTATTGCATTGATGAACATTAAGTCATCGTGTGTGGACACTAAATGATCAATCCATGGAGAGTGCACACTTTGTGGCTCAATCGAAATACGCACCACCATAATTGTTGAGTAGAGAAGTAAGGCCTTGAACACAAAATGATTCTAAAGTTGTGTGTTTAATATAACACTAGATGTCCAAAATATCAGGTTTTTCATTGATAGACATATAGAAGTCGCCACAACTAAAGATGTGACGATCACAGCTTAACAGAGATGACTGAATGAAATGCCATTTATCAGTAAAATAAACACAGGCATCAATCCGTCGAGCAATCATTGAACACCTTAACGGAGCTTTCATTTGAGACATGCTTGGCCTTTATATATTTCGACAGATAGAAGGGCTGCTGGTTGTGGATAAACTATGTTCCGTAATTAAGTGGAGCTAGTAGAATACTTTCCAATGGTCAGCCAAAGAAAGGGTGAATAGGCGATTGCACATTTAGCCACAGGCTACTTGATTTGCAAAAAATAACTACATGATGAATTCATGAACACAAGAACCATAGGTCTGGCTACATTGTTCGGAGTGGGTCTTCGTTTATTTTTGCAGTAGGGATCCTTGGTAGGATCTATATATGACCTGGTGGTTATGTGTTAGGCGTCCATCTTGACCGTAGGTACCAAATGCATCAACAACATACTCTGAGAGCCTATGGAAGCCAAAGATTTCGCCACCAGCTGCAGGAGCTCAAACGGTCTGTCTTCCTCCGTCCCATCAGGTCCGAAAGTACGCCGGTTGCCAACAAAAGCGCTTGAGGGTAAGGATGGCCTGGGTCATCGACGTGTGTGGGAGTGGGACCAGGATGTGTTCCTTGTTAGAGATGCGACTGATCTTTCCAGAAAATCATCCGTTCGGATTTAAGTGATTTCCCATTTATTATCTTTTTGTTTAGCTAATTCCCATTTAATACCTTTTTTCTAGAAGTATTCCAATTTATTATCAAGTGTGACATCCGTTCACAGCCCTCTTCAATTCTATCCATGCGTAGAGTTGAGCCCGCTCCGGCCCAGCCCGTGTGCGGCCTGCAGCCGTACGTGAGGTCAATTTCATCGACCCAGCTATGTCTCCTCCAGGTCATGCCAGCCGCCATGCACAACCAGGTCACGCCGCCGCTTCCCTCAATCGCCTCTGGCTCTGCTTCCGCCATGGCCCCTGCACCGGATGAAGGAGACGTCGGCGTCTCCGTACCAAACGATGTCATCTTCGACATCCTCTCGAGGTTGCCCATCAAGAACGTTTGTCGGTTCCGGTGCGTGTCCAGAGGATGGGACGCTCTCATCTACGGCCCGGAGTTTCGCCCCCTGCACAAGTCCCGCTCCCAGCCGCTACTCATCACCTGCCACGACCAGCGTGTGCAGATGGTGGACATGGTGGAAACGTCGTAAGGGAGCTCATGACAGATGGGTTTTCCCGTGTTCTCCCGACCAGCAACGGCCTTGTATTCACGATCAACGACTGGGACAGCGATGCCAAATTGATGGACCTTGCCACGGGGAAGGTGGAGGTCTTCACCTGCCTGCCGGGTACAGCGACGACAAGGTCTACAGTCCTCGTATGTGGTCCCAGTCCCACCACCCTGTCGGGTGCGCACAAGGTGGTTTGCCTCCGATATAAGACTTGTGAAATCCTCACTTTAGAAGATGGCGCAGGGTGGAGGATGACACAGCCACCCCCACTTCCTGTCAACCAGTATTGACGTCCGGTGGTGATTGATGGCGTATTATATGCTCTAGCATCATCCACACAATCAACAGGTGAAAACACAGACATGGTTATCTGCTTTGACCTTGCGAGCAAGGAGTGGAACAAGGTGATCAAAGGCCCCCCGAAGGTGGGTTTTCAAATGGGGTGGTTCGACCAGATAGGCGAGCTCACTGGCACGTTATGCCTGGTTCAATCAGAGAAGTTAAGCATTGGTCATGGATACGCTCACATATGGAGCCTGAACGACTCCGACAAGAGCATCTGGGGCAAAGCATACACTATCCCCATGGCGTTTCTATACAAATATATTCCGATGCCATTGACGGCGATGCGGGATGGCAAGTTGTTGTTTTACTGCTTATGTACTCAAACAACAACAACGAGACTGAAAGTCTATAATCCACTTGATAGAACATGCATAGATGCAGGTAAGACTCTCGACCACCATGGCGGTATATTTCATTTTTGTAACTTGGATTTGGGGGATTTCATAAGAAATAATGCCATGAATCCTCTTTGTGTATTGTGAACTAGTTGGAGTATTTGAAGGTGTGATAGACAAAGAGTTAGGTAGATAGAAGCAGGCCAGCAACGGCACTCAATATATGTCAGTTACGAATTGGGATTAACTAGAAAGATCATCCTGTCATGCGGCATTGACAAGAGTACACATCTTTTTGCTCTAGCTTAGATCTTGGTTGTAGTTAATTTTACTATTGTCAGCCATGACCTTTTCGTAATAATAACAGAAGAGAACTCTTGAAAGAATACCCACATCTCTAGACAACACAACTAAAATTTCGTCTCGCATAATTTACCTTGTAAACCAGAGAGTGAGAAAGTAAAAGCATGCATGTAAAGAAGCCGCCAACCAGTAGTATTCACTTTCAGTTATGTATATATTTTTCTTCTGCAATGTTCTCATGGGTCTGAAATCTGAGGTTGTGTTTCTCATCTATACTTTGCCTATTTAGGATCCATGGCTGTGTGAAAGATTTGTCTGTTTACAGTTTTTATTAGTTACATACACACGGTGAGTTTGAGGACGTGAAACTTGTCAGGCCACATGTCTAGGCTATCCTTTCATGTTGGTTACCCACTCGCTTGCATGCCCTTTCATGTTGGTGTGATACTCGTTTGTCTCTAGTCAAATCTGGACATTGAAAAAACAAATCAACGATGATGCAATCTACACTAGTGATCCATTCGGCCGACAGGTGTTCCTGCCTTGGTTTGCTAGGGCCACTTCAGATTGATCATCACTCCACGAAAACTTCCAAGACAGGCTACTACTTAGGACTGCCACAAAAAGGCTTGATTCATATATGGACCATTTGACCCAACTTTCCCCTAGTTCCAATTTAAGCCTGCATGTAAAGAAGCCAGGTGTAGTTGTATTGGTACAGAGCGCCCACATCCCTTTTTTTCCTATGGCTCAAGTGGGCCGGCCGATAATCCCTCCGCACTAGTTTTGGGAACCTTCTCCCAACAGTTTGTCTTAGCCTGGTTTCAATTAGTTTTTTTGGGGATTCAGTTTTCTAGGTTTTTCCCTTTTATTTTTTTATCATATTCTTGTACTTTATAATATTATTAACTTATTCAAATTCATGGGCATTACTAAAATTCATGAACTTCTTAAAGTTTGTGAACATTACTACAATTCGGGGACTTTTTCAAATTATATATTTTTTTCAAATTCCGTAAACAATTTAAATTATGAACTTTCTTCCAAATTCTCAAAGATTATTCGAATTCACGAACTATTTTTAAAAAAATTACAAATTATTTAAATTACATGAAGTATGTTCAAATCCATGAAGAATTTTTCAACCTCATGAATAAATTTTCAAATTCATCTTCTTTTAAATCCATGAATTTTTCCTCAATCCATGAACAATTTTTTTCATATTCTCAAAATTTATTTGTAAACCTTATTTCACCTCTAGCATACCCCAACTTATTTGGGACTAAAGGCTTCCTTGTTGTTGTTATTTTTATTATTGTTGTTGTTCTAATGATCAACGGTTTGCGGTCATGAAATCTGAGTGAGCCAGTCAATCTGCAGTTAACGCTTCGCACTACCAAATCTCTTTCTCCAAGCATGAGAGTGTGCCAGTGTGCCAAAGGGACCAAGCGAGTTCGCGAAGCGTACGTGCGCGAGATTTAGCCACGGGCTAGTTGCCTGCGTGCAAGAGCCAACTCGCTAACCGGCGCAGACAGCGCCGATTATGAGGTCTACAACATTCTGAGATATGTTCAACAAATTTCAAGTCTCCTGGGATCTTTTCTTCCACCACAGGGTTTCTAGGCCTGCATGAGAAGCAGTACGTGATACTTGCCTTCTTTTATAGTAAGAGATCATCAAATTTGAGCCCAAGATACTGAATTTAAGCTAGATGGCCAAATCACCAATGGAACGAATATATGTCGCAACATTCAGGATGCAGACAGATGGCTCAAATTAACAGCAGTGCGTACAATGTGCAGTCACAATCATGCGCGTCCTAATTTGTTCATGCAGTAGGATAGGATCGATGGCCTTGGCGATCCATCTTGATGTAGGCACCAAGCAAGTCCATCATAACATAGTTTAGGCGTCCATCTTGATGTAGGTGCCAAGTGCATTCAGGTATGAATCGGAGCGCCCTTGGAAGCCGACGATTCTGCCACCCAATGCCGGGAGCTCGAACGGCGCACCCGCCTCCTTCCCATAAGGCCCGTAAGTGCGCCGATTGCTGATGAAAGTGAGCGATTTCACACTCAACCGGTCACTGATATTCCATAAGTGCCCTTTCACACCGATGAGGTACTCGTCCAACTCTAGACAAATCTAGGCATGACAGAAAACAAAAAAAACTGATGAAGCTTCACTGTCCGCGAGTCGTTTGACTTGTTTCATGAAGTATATTCAAGAGGAACGGACTACAAACAAATGTAAAGCATATTATACCTCTGAGCGTTCTCCACAAGGTTCTCCCCACTCCTCGATATGCTCCTCGCGGCCGTCCCGCTCGTACAGCACCGACATGGCATCGAACGCAAAAAGAATGCGGTGCCAGACAACCACCTTAGTGATACGGTTGACGCCGCGCACGTCCATATCCCAGTCCATGCCGTCACGGCCACCGCAGGGGGCTGTCTTTATAACAGAAACCTTGGGTTGCAAGCCGCCTCTGATGGGGCATGTCCTCTCGTGCTCCACCTTCTCCTGGTAGAGCATCTTCCCGGCAGTGCACCCGTAGACGGTGTTGCGGCAAGCGACACGAACGGACGACAGAATGCGCTCGACGTCGTGGCAGCGGCTGTAGCTGGTACGGATGAAGCACCGGCTGAAGCCAGCGGTGATGAAGCAGGAGGTACATTTGTTCTTGTCCGCGAGGTTGCCGTGGCAGGTCGAGCAAACCTGATGTCCAGCCGCGCACTGTACAGAACAGATTCAAACAATGGAATCATACGAAGTTGAAATGAAGTGATACATGTCTTGCAAGTTCAATCCACTTCAGCAAAGTAGCCTTGTACCTGGTACACTGGAGGTGTGAGCGGATGGAGCCTCCGGGTCGATGCCGACGTCGATGGAGTGGGTGGCGTCCGACGAGCTCCCGCCGTGCTGCTGCTCCATCTGGCCTCTCGATCTCCTTGACTATGCTGGACTGGGCACTGGAGTGGAGTATAACTATGTCTCTGGAGTAGTACAGTATATAAGGATGTGGTTGTGGAAGATGGAGGAGACGTTAAGCGCTTCAGTCTTCTCCGAACTTGGGTTTGACAAACTTGAGTAATCGCAGGTACTTGCACCGAGGAGGCCGCCGGACGCTGGCAGCTGTGATTATTTGCTTTCATCCTTCTCGAGGAAATCACGTTTACTCTCATGTTTGACCCCCATCGGCACACGCGGAGTAGTACTGAGTTCGTACGACGCACATTGTGCAACTTGTATTGCAACACATAACCATGAAAAAAAATTCCTAGTCAAAACTAAATTACCGGTGCGCTTTTTTCTTGACGGAACAACTTTTTATCTATTTATCAACTGTTGAGGATGTACCAAGAACTACAAAAAAACAGAAATTACATATATATCCGTCAAACCACCTAGCGACAACTCCAAGCATTAGAGCAAGCTGAAGGCACACCGTCGTCTTCGCCCCTCCCTTACTAGAGCCAGACAAATCTTGTTATAGTAGACAATCAATAAGACATTGTGCTAAGGCCCCAGAGAGTCATCGCAGCAATAACCGTCGCCAATGAAAAGTAGCATATATCAAAAGGATCCAATCTATAAACACACACGACCTAAAACCGGATTCAAGTGGATCGACCGAAGAGGAACATCAACCGAATCCCATGAAATCCGTTGGAGACACATCTCCACACGCCCTCTAACGACACTAGAGGCACTGCCGAGATGAGGGTTAGACAAAGATAATGTTATTCCATCTTCAGGGACCGTTGTCTCATCGTCTTTCTGAGTAGGACACAACCCTAAACAAACTCAAAAGAACACCTAGAGATGGCGTCATTGCCTCCTCGCCTTCCTCGGTAGGACACAAACCCTACCAAACTCAAAAACACACGTAGCAACGGAGTCTTCACTACCTCATCTTTCTGAATAGGACACAAAACCGTAACCAAACTCAAAAAAACACCTAGAAACTAAGTTGTCGCCACCTCGTCTTCTTCTATAGGACACAAATCCTAACCAAGCTCCAAAAACACCTAGAAACTGAGTCATCGCCTCCTCGTATTACTCTATAGGACACAAACCCTAGAAACGGAGTTGTCGCATCCTCGTCTTCCACGGTACGACACAAACCCTAACCAAACTCAAAAAACACCTAGAAACTGAGTCATTGCCTCCTCGTCTTCCTTAGTAGGACGCAAACCTTTACCCAACTAAAAAAAACACCTAGAAACGGAGCCCTCCCATCGGCAAGGGCTGGGATCCACCGTGTGTACATGGCTTTAAGCCCATAGTAGACGAGGCAGATCGGCGGCGACGGGTGCCGACTGGAGGCAGGGGTACCCCTAACGCATATGCTCTAATACGTCCATTTTGCATCATTTTCTTCTACTATCATTTATAATGTTTTTAATCAATATAACCCTTCGTGGAGCAATTCTAATGCCTTTTCTCTCTTAATTTGCAAGATTTACATGAAGAGGAAGATTGTCGACAGCTGGAATTCTGGACCTGAAAAAACTATGTTAGAGATACCTATTCTGCACATCTCCAAATAAGCTGAAATTTTATGGAAATTATTTTGAAATAAATAAAAAATACTGGAAGAAAGAAATACTAGAGGAGACCACCCAGGTGTGCACAAGTGTGCAATCTATACTATCATATATAGTTGCCTACTTCGCAGGGTTGCTCTCTACAGGTAATTTCCAGAGCAGTAATGTAATGGACTGATGGTGCCACCTTATTTAAGCAGAGCCACTAAGGTTATTGAAGCTTCATATCTCGGTATCTGATAATCTCCTAGCTTGTTCCAAGCTTGGTGGAGAAATTCTAGCATTTTCCATAGTTGTGCCTATTTTTTCCTTCCTGTAGTTTTATGGCAGCTTTTCCCTCACAAGCGTGCAATCTATACTATCATTCCTTATAAATGACATGACTTGTATACCTTAGAGTGAGGGTTGTTTCTATATTAATGAGAATTGCGTTTACTGTGTTTTGATTTTTTTTTCTATTCAATATTATTATGGATCTGAAAAATTATACCCTGAAAGGAAAGTCATGACTTGACTAGCAATCATTAAGCATCTATTTGGACTTAGTTAAGAGTTGAGAGAATATAGAGTTAGCTAAAAACCAAAACCAGTCATTACGCTGGTATCTCAGGTTTGTCGGTGTTGCTTCCTTGCATTTTCGCTATTTCACTATGATAGTGTCGAAAAACGTCTTATATTATAATACAAAGGTAGTATATGTAGTTTAGAAGTTCACCACCTGTACCTGAAAGCTTAATTCGGATCTGAACATATTTGGTTAATTTCCAGTACAGCAATCTGAACATATTTCACTTCATTTCAGACAAATTTATACCTGTAGAAAGCCGCACACATTGGGGGGCGGATTGCTAGTTAGAATCACAGGTTGATTACACGAGTCGGCTCTCAGGATTGCAGACTACCAACATCAACCACTGAAACAAGGGAGACAATATTCAGTTCCAGAAACTAGCTAGTAGGTTGACGGTGACGCAGCCTTGTAATCAGCCCGCCAGCTCCAAGCCATCAAGTAATCAGCCAACTGCTCTGCTCGATCACTGCGTCCACACGTCGGCGCTGTATCTGGAGCTGGCCTTCCTGGCGCGCTTCGAGGCCATGGCGCCGCACGCCCCCACCGGTCCGGGTCCGGCCTGCTGCAGAGCGGCGGCCATCTTCGCGCCGGCGTCCACGACGACGTAGTAATCCATCCGTCTCTTTCTTGGAGAAGCCTTCAGCACAAGAGACGAGGAGGAGGAGGAGGAGGCGCTGGTGGTGAAGCTCGTCGACCTCTTCTTGGGCGGCAACAGCGACTCCTGTATCTGGATGGTGGTGGGGAGGCTGCACCCGGCCGCTAGCTGGAGCTGCAAGCCCGTCGTCGTCGTCGTTGGAGATGGAGATGCCGCTACGGCTCTCTTCTTGGGCGGCAACAGCGATGGATCGATGATGGTGCGGAAGCTGCTGTGACCGGCGGCTGGCTGGAGCTGGACGCCCGTCGTCGTCATCGGAGATGGAGATGGAGGTGGCGCTGCCTCAAGAATTCTCTTCTTCGGGTATGGGAAAACAGCTAGCTAGGTACACCATCGGAAGGAAGGAGGCCCGGGAAGGTATATAAAGGCCGGTCAACGCGTACGTATGCTGGTACCGGAGTAGAGTCGGAGACGGTTGACGACAGTTTCGTTCCGGAATCGGACCGGAATTATTTTTTTGGACATATTTCAGTAATTTAAAAAACTAATTTCAAAACTTTTTCAATAAATTAATTTCATTTTTAAAAAAAAATAATTCATTCCAAAAGTTGTTTCATTTCTTTTAAAAAGCATATTTCAATAATTTCAAAAGGCTAATTTCAATTTAATTAGCGGAATTACATTTAAAATAAGCAATTTCACGTATTAGAACTAATCTACATATGAATTTCACAAATCACATTTCACAAATCTGATAACCAGAAGCGTCAATGTGCGAGAGAGCTCCTAGGGTGCTCAGATCGGCCAAATAAAGCAACAACCAGATAGAAGCTGACAGGTCGTTAACTGGTAGCTGCTCGGTCGATGCAGGTATAACGATTAATCAGTGAATCAGCCTAGTAGCTGGATAAGTCGGTCGATCATTAATCAGTAGATTCAATAGGAAGCTGCTAGCATATATCTAGTTTTTTTTATGTATTATACCATACACTCATGCTTCCAGCATGTAATATACCAAAACATGAACATACTGGGGAGGTAAAATTAAAAAGCCTAGCTATTAAGGAGCGGGATGGGGCTGGAAGGGGTCACGGGCCCAAAATTTGGGCTTTGTTTGCCCACCGGCTAATGGGCCAGCATGGATTAATCGGCCTAACACCTGATTAATCAGTCTAACGGGCAAATTAATCAGTGTGCCAAGTTAACACGATGAATACGTGCTATTCGATTTGGCAACGCTGTGAGTAGCGATTAACTGCCTGTTAACTGATTATTCAGGCGAATTCTTAAACTGTGGTTTTCCTTTCGGTTTTTACTGTTTTCATTTTCTTTATGTTTTTTTTTGTTTCCATGGATATATTTTTTATCTTTCATTTGCTGTATTTTCTCTTTATTGTGATTTTCATTTTTTCCTGTGTTTCTCATTGTAATTTTCGTCGGTTCTCTTCGGTTTAACTGTATTTTCATATTCTTTTCCTTTTCAATGTGTTTTCTTTAATGGTTTCATCAATTTTATTTTTTTTCTAGTTTTATGTGTATATATTTACGGATTTCGCAAGTTTTCATTTTTTTTCTTTTTTCACCACTGACTATTTTCTAAATACATGTTTTAAATTTTTTATACACCTAAAATAATTATTTTGTACATTTTTGACATTTTCTAAATACATGATTAACATTTTTTTGTCAAATTTATATTTTGATGTATATTGTTTTACATACAGTACACATTTTTTATATACATCTGAAACATTTTTTGGTACACACTGAACACTTTATAAATACATAATTAACATTTTTAATTGTAAATTGATTTTCAAAAAATATTAAAAACATTTTTTGCAAATATATATTTTTATGCCTATTCTCCATGCATATTGTACATTTTTTTAACATGTCACAAGATTATTTGATACATGGTTAACATTTTCAACTAAATGATTCATATTTTTTCAAATGTATGTTTTTATGTCTACTTTGTTCATACACTATGTATACTTTTTGTATACATTATGAACATTGTTTTACACACATTTAACTTTTGTCAAAAACATGATTAAGTTTCTTTTCAAATACATGTTTTTGAAAAACAAGTTGACTACATTTCAAAAAATGTTGCTTATTTTTTACAATACTCTGAAGATTTTTTTTTAAATTTCCCCAATTTTATTGTGTATTTCAGGGGGGCTCGCCGGAGATGCGCCGCAGGGGCCTTGCTGGGCTGCGCGGTGCTGCGAGCCGCGAGGGATCTTGCCGGAGATGCACCACGGGGGCCCGAGGAAGAAGAAGCTGGGGCGTTTTTTTTTTTGCTCCAGATCCAACCGCCCGCGCGGCTCGCATCGAGCGGCTATGGCTGGACCGGCCGAAAGTTTCGGCCGGTGCGCCGGCGCCTAGCGGTGCCAAGTGCCGAAGATTCAAATTTCATACAAATTTATACATGTGGAAAGCCGCACGCACTGGGGGCCGGATTTCTGACAAATTTATACATACAGATCACAAATTGATTAACACAAGTTGAGTCTCCGGGCTCACGACAAGACTTTGGAGATGGGTGTGCAGACTCAGGCGACCAACATTACAAGGCAGACAATATTCAGCTACAGAAACTAGTGCACTACGTGACGCAGCCTCTCGTAAACTAGTACACTACCAACATGGCAACATTACAGGGCTCGTAGCCATGAAGTAATCAAGCAGCTGCTGAAAGTCTGCTCGATCACTGCGTCCACAGGTCCGCGCTGTACCTGGAGCTGGCCTTCCTGGCGCGTTTCGAGCCCATCATCATCATGGCGCCGCACGCCCCCCGCCGGTCCGGCCTGCTGCAGAGCGGCCGCCATCTTCGGGCCGACGTCGACGATGTAGTAATCCATCCGTCTCTTCCTCATTGGAGGAGAAAACAGAAGAAGAGATGATGATGAGGAGGAGGAGGCACTGGTGGTGGTGCTCGTCGGCCTCTTCTTGGGCGGCAACAGCGATTCGTGGATCTGGACGGTGGTGGGGAGGCTGCACCCGGCGGCTAGCTGGAGCTGCAAGCCCGTCGTCGTCGTTGGAGATGGAGATGCCGCTGTGGCCCTCTTCTTCGGCGGCAACAGCGATGGATCGATGATGGTGCAGAAGCTGTGCCCGGCCGGCTGGAGCTGGAAGCCCGTCGTCGTCATCGGAGAAACATGGCGCTGCCGGAAGAAATCGTTCCACGATCTCTTCTTCGGGTATGGGAAAATAGGTAGCTATATAAAGATCGGTCCTCCACTTCCGTATGCTGGTACCGGAGTAGAGTCAGAGACGGTCCACGGCGGTTTCGTTCCGAGTACCGTCCGGAATCGGCCGGAAATGTTTTTTTTACAGGATTTCAATAATTTTAAAAACTAATTTCAAATCTTTCCAAAACTGATTTCAATTATTTCAAAAAAACAATTTCGTCCATTTATATAAGTTTCAGTTCTTTCAGAAAACATACATCTCAATAATTTCAAAAGGCTAGTTTCACTCTTTTCAATAAACTGATTTTAGTTCTTTCAGAAAATAGATTTCAATAAACTAACTTCGCACATTTTTAAAAATTAATTTCACTCTTTCAATAAATTGATCTCAATAATTTAAAAAAAACTGGTTTCAACTCTTAAAAAAACATATTTCAATTAATTAAAAGACTACGTTCACTCATTTCAGAAAACTAATTTCAAGTATTCCAATAAACTAATTTCACGTATTTCAATAAAACAATTTCGGTAATAAAAAAACCAATTTGTCTTTAAGAAAACAGTTTCAGTTATTTGTAAGAACCATCACGCATCCCATAATTTTGCCTTGTCCCCATTGTCGATGGTGAATCAGGTATAGGTGTAGAAGAGTTTCGTGTGCATGGCATCACAAAGTTTGCCCATGCCAAACCACAACCTGCTTGTGCCAGTCCATTCAAGCCATGTCCAACGTAACCGCATGCCCTCGCAATTTTTTTAGATGGATAACACCGAGACCCCCAAGGTAGGTGGGGCGGCAGACAGTTTCCCAATTAACCTTGCATTTCTCTCTCGAGGTCCTAACAAGCCGGCGATTCAGGCCCTGAACCAACTGGGGATGCCCCTTCTCTGCAGGAGATCGAAGATGTAATCCTATATAACTAAATCAAAAGCCTTGCGAATGTCCAACACGAAAAGCAAGATTTGCAAATGTTCGAGGGATGAGGAGGTGCCAGATGGCCTGCCGC
>NC_041385.1:18988058-19013251 GCF_002162155.2 Triticum dicoccoides
GGGGTGGAGAGTTAGGCACCAGCAACAGAAGAGCCGCTTGTACTCTAGTAATAGCTACTATCTATCATTCGTGTTGAGATGATCCAAATCATTTTATGCAATTTTCTAATGTGAAAAGAATATCTAGTTAACTGACTTCATCACCACCAAATGATAATATCGTATTCAATGAAAATTCTTGATGTGCTCTAGATATTTTATATCACATGACGTTTATACAGTTGCCATGAGCTCTTGCCGAGAGTATGAAGAAGGATAGGCTTAGATTAGGTGAGGCATGATTTGCACGTGCACAAGACAAGCAAGTCGCCCTACTGGCACTCATCAAGCCATTAGCAAAACTTTGTGCCACGTGGCGTGGGTGCACATGCACAACAAGACTCTTGTTTCTTTCTTAATATAGTTGGTTATTTAAATTTTTATTTTCATAATATGTGTCTTGATGTATACAGTGTGGGACCCATGCATGCCTGGATCTTGGGAGTGCATGCACATCGCCTATTTCTTTCTTTAACCGCACACATTTCACACTCGACCAATTACTTACCATTCTCATCGGTGTAAGCCAGGCATGAATTCTCAATCGTATAGATTTCACACTGTCATTGCTTTTGATCGTTGTGAGCCACATGTATATAAACTCAAGCTAGATACGCGCATGCCAAAACGCTTCTCGCAGGAGATGGCCTCCAATGGTGGCGCACCAAACCCATGGCAACAACAGCCGCCGCGGCCATCATGTGAGGGCTACACATGCCCTTTTTGCCGTAGGAGGTGGGTCACACACCAAGCCCTTGGTGGCCACATGTCCTCGCAGAGCTGCCGCAACAATCGCCACCGGAACATGCCGGTAAGCCTGCCCCAACTAGCCTCCTCCGTGCCTGACTCTACTCTTTTGGGGTCGTGGCTACTTGTGCTTGCACCCAACCTTGCCTTCTGGGAGGAATACCGCCGTGGAGGTCCCGATCCGGTGGAGATAGACTTCATGGGTCTACTACGGGCGCCTGAAGACGCCGCAGAGCCGCAGCTGAGTGACAGAGCCGGCGAGGCGGTCGACCTAACAATGAGGCTTTGATTCGTGGAGGGTGCCTGATCACAAGCAAAATAAATACATTGACGATAGATGAACATTGTGTAATATAAGATTTGTCCAAGCGTGTCATTTGTTTCAGCTACCTCTTACTGTGTTCTTCGCTATTTAGAACTTCGGATTGATTTCAAGATGACATGATGAATATGGTGCATGTTCAAGATTAAGTTGCCTTTACTTTTTTCTAATTTAAATAGGTGTGTACCTGTGTGTTGCAACGGGATCTGAGATTTTCCATGTTTACAATATAGTAGTTGAGTCGATTAACCTAACATCTACCATTGTGATTTCTGCGTACATATTTAGTAGGTCCATGGGTGAAACCCAATCTCATTGACCATGCATGGGACCATAATTGATATCAACGCAACAGCCACTCCAACCTTGTGAGCATTAATAATATTATTATTTATACAAAGAGCGTTATAATCTAAAAGAAAATCCATTTTATAAAGATTATCCTTCAGAAAAAGAAACATCACAGCGGACTATGGAAAGTGCACAAAAAGTGGCAAGCAAGTAAACAGTAAGGTGTCCATGCATTCTTACCGAGCGATAAAATATAAGTAAACATTTACGCCAGGTAACCGGCTTAAGGCTCACCTCACCACCAACGTCTTCTTTTACCTTATCCCCTTATGTTGTCTTTCACCTCCCGCAAGCACCATTCCCTCTCTCCTCTTTGCCCCCACCCCTCCTCCCCACACAAGAGGGGGCATGCCATTGTTGCCGCACGCATCTTGTCCCTGGTCGACAACGAGGCCGTTGGCATCGCGTTCCGTCCCCCACAGCGCCGCCGGATGCCTTGCGCTGCGATGAGCTTTTTTCCTTGGAAAACTAGAGCATTGTCCAAAGCTTGTAGTCCCATCTAATTGAATCAAAAGCCTTGCAAATGTCCAGTGTGAAAAGCAAGGTTACCTTTTTATTTCCATGGAGGCAACAGGGAAAGTTTCGAACGTACATGATGTTAACGTGGATAATTCTCTTCTTTATGAATGCACTTTGGGCATTGGAAGCGATGTTGTTCACTTTATGAATGCACTTTGGGGCATTGAAGCGATGTTGTTCATGAAAGGAGCTAGCAGATTGGAACGCACTTTGGCAATGATTTTCACAATGGTGTGTATGAGGCTTATAGGGTGGTAGTCCAAAATCTCCTCATCTCAGCCTCATCTTTCTTGGGAAGAAGAGCAATGTTTGCATGGTTGAGCCAACAGAAGCTCTTTGAATGCAAGTCGCCAAAAAGGCGAATGACAGCTGGTTCCTCGCCGCTAGGTAGGGGAACCGGTAGAAAGCTCTTTTGTGGTGCTATGGCACGAATCCAACACAATTATATTTCTCTACTAAAAGAGCACATGTACATGCTCTTTCACTCTCCAAAAATGAATCTGTGTACAGAAATAGCTACCGCATAGCACCACAGCGTCCGTGCGTCAGCTAGTAGTTCAGAGGAACTCCTGTCAACCGACAGTAGTTCCTCCTCAAACGCGTAAAGAAGAGGCGGTAGCGGCCGTGCGTGCCGCACGAGCAGGTGGTGCTCTTAGCGACATCGAGCTGATGTGCGGCTTGGTCGAAATCGACGAATAACTAGGTAGCCTTAGAGGCAGTTTGGTCCTTTTCGGTGTCTGTAAACGGAATGGAGAAAAAAAAGGACAAGGAAATCGGTAAAAGAAGGCAAATGGCATGTTAATCAAGGTGTTCACCAGTTGGTTCTGGGTGGTAATTTTGCTTACTCTGTCTTAATAGTGGCAATGTTGCAAAGCCAGATGTTCAGCGTCAAATATCCAAATTTCTCAAGTGAGAGGGGACTGTCAGAGTACGTGCTAAAGAAAGCAGGCACCATTTTGGATATTATTTTTTCTTTTCTTAATTTGAGCCTTTTTACTATTTCAGGCGAAGAATCTGTTAGAAAGTTATTAAAAATATTCCAATCAAATTGTGTTTATGTTTTATGTTTCTATGAACTTAACATAAAATTTGGTTCAAAAAATTGAAAAATTTATCTTTCAACACCAACCAAAATGATGACAGCGTATCCAACAAAGAGCATTTGAAATCTATGGCTAGGTTACACTTACATGATCAACGTAACCCATTTCACTTGTTACAAAGAGCATTTGAAACATTGAGCAACTTTGGTCCATGACACAATTTGAAAGCAGCAAACAACAAAGATTGCATCAGTCAGCAGAACCAAATGATCACAATTTCACGGAGGTGTAACAATTTTCATAGCATCAAACATTTGATCCAGTGCCTCCCAAATCAGTAAAACATTCCTTACATGAACTGGAAAACCTAAACAGAGTGCACTTCATCGAAACAACTACTCCCTCCGTTCCAAAATAGATGACTCAACTTTATACTAAAGTTAGTACAAAGTTGAGTCATCTATTTTGGAACAGAGGAAGTACGAAGCAGAGTCTGAGACCATAAAGCTTCTTAGCATATAATTACAAGTCATGAAACCCAAACAGTAAAGGCCGCGAAGGTCCACGCTGAACCTTACCACTTCAATCATACACCGTGTACTGTTTCAGACATATGGGCTCTCAAACCGTGTCCAACATTTGAAATCTATGCCTAGGTACACATATCTGATCAATGTAACCCATTTTACTCCTTTCAACTCGAAACATTTTACCCATTTTACTCCTTTCAACTCGAAACCTGAGTAGTTTGGTCATTCAAGACACAACTATAAAGCAGCAAACAACAAAAGATTGCATCGGTCAGCAGAACCAAATGGTCATTTAGTACTTGAGACGCAGCTTCACGTTCATGTCACAAATTTCACCGCATCGAACATTTGATCCGGCGCCTCCCAAATCAGGAAAACATTCCTTACATGAACTGGAACACCAAAACAGAGTGCGCTTCATCGAAACAACTACGAAGCAGAGTCTGAGATCATAAAGCGTCTTAGCATACAAGTACAGGTCATGAAACCCAAACAGTGAAGGCCGCAAACGTCCACGCTGAACCTTGCCACTTCAAACACCGCATACTGGTTTCAGACATATGGGCTCACGCGCCTTTACTTTAGGATTAGGATCATCAATGGAGAACGTAAGCAAGGTACCCTTTCCATCATCAGCTATCTCATCTTTGGGCAGAATTAAGTTGTATCCCTTCGGTAGCCCATCAGACAACGATGAGCTTCGTATCTTGTAAACTGATATCTGATAATAGTCTGTCAAAAAGGAACCATAGGACATCCTACACTTGAACTTGGAGTTTGTAGCTTTAGGTTGGATGCAGACGACAGAGATGGCATGCCCAAATGCCTCTAGTGCCACATTGAGCAGGAAAATTTCCCTGTCTTTGATACGAAGAAAATGTAGACCTGGTTCTAGGCTGAAGTTAACATCTTCGGAGTATTTGATGGTTGTACACGGCCACTTGTGCTGGGAGGCGCAATGTTCAAGGAGGGCGTCTGTTGGCCCTGCAAAGCTGCAGCTGGAGACCGGGCAGAAACATGGGGCGCTCGGGCATGCCTTCTCATGCTCTTCTTTCTGGTAGTAAGTTAGCTTCTGGGCGCATCCATAATTGGCATTGGAACAAGCGACCATGACTGATTCCATGAGACGTTCCATCCCTAGACAGCGCTTGAAGGTAGTTTCGGCAGAGCACAAGTGACACTTGTTGCGCAGAAGCTTCGGACGGCAACACGAGCATATGAAATGCCCCACAGAACACTGTGGAAAAGGAAGAATTAGCCGGGTCCTCATGTGAGAAAAACTTTTTAACAGAATAGCAACATGATAAGTCAGTACCACACAAAATTACGCAACTATTCATGAGTCTGTAAATTTGAAGTTGTGAACTTATATGACCGAGATACAACTCCAAAGGGGGCCAGACCAAACATAATGCTAGTAAAGGGGTATAAATGATCCGCCCTTGATCCATATGCTTCTAGGGAACAGTTGTGGGCTAGAAAATGGTGTACAGAGTTGCAAACAGTTTCAGTCTCAGATCAAAATGTTCGTGTCCTAATTAATTCTGTACGAAAACGAAATTTCAGCGACCATAGCTACACCGATCCATGTTGTCTCAATAAAACTGTTTTTAGCAAGTAGCATTGTGTGTGCGGGGTGAGCTCCTGATTAATATCCTACTAGGAAACAGTTGTAGACTATGTAATAAACAGTGTAGATTATTGCTAGTAGTTTCGGTCTCAACCAAAATATTAGTGTCCAAATTCTCTATGGAAATAAAATTTCAGCGACCATATCTACTCCGTTCCATGCTGTCACAAGAAACTGTTTTTTTCTTTTAACAAGTAGCATTATATCCAATGGTTAGTTTTTAATTTCATCTGAACTTTTGCGAGACAGGTAAATATATGCACATGTAAGTACCTGGTATATCGGAGGTTTGAGGGGATGAAAGCAGACGGGGCAGTCGAGGGCGTCCATCCCCATGGTGACATTCTGCCTCTTGCCGCTGCTCCTGTCCCTCTCCCGAGGCTTCTACTAGTCTCTTGCTAGGTGCCACCGTCCATCGCCACCAAAACCCGCTCGATGTTACTCCCTCCGTCCGAAAATACTTGTCCTTGAAATGGATAAAATGGATTTATCTATAACTAAAATAAGTCTAGATACATCTATTTCTAGGACAAGTATTTCCGGACGGAGGGAGTACAATTAAAGGTGCAGCAGAGCTTCACACCTATTGGTCAACACAAACAGCCTCACAAATCTGCTTCCCTGTCCACAACATATACTGGTAATAAGAGCCACTCAAGTTATACTGGTGTATAAAAATGCTTCATGTGTTTCTGCCAGACTGGTAACGGAAAAGCGACACTCCGGAGCACGCATTCGAGATGTGCTAAATCTAATCATCCTGAATTGCTTTCTATTTTGGTCCATGTCTTTAATTTTTTTTCTTTCTATTTTGGTTCAGAAATAGCTAGGCTGCTTTGTGTTAATTTATTTCTTGATCGATTCAGTAGAGGACCAGTTACTACATGCAACTGGAGATAATCTCAAGAAGAAGCGGTCAAAAGGGAAGAAATTTACCTTGAATACCCGCCGGGAGGTCACCGTTGGCAATGAAGCCGACGCCTCGCCGGCGACGCCCACTCCTGGCTGCTCCTCGGAGGGGAAGGAAGAAGGGTTGCCGACAGTGCCCTAGCGGGCTCTGCTCTGAGCCGGAGGAGAGCACCGGAGAGATGAGTCTGGAGAGGAGGCGACGGCGGCGGAAGATTGGAGCGACGCAGGCAGGTGCGGTGTGGGGGCTGGGTATGGGCTGGGCCAGCGGGTATTGTGAGGTTTCCACACACATTTACATATATATGATTATTTTTTCTTCGTTTTTCGGGTGCCAGTTTTCTTTTCCTTTTTCTTCGTTTTTTTCTTATCCCTTCCATTGATTTGTCTTTTTTATATATATATGATTATTTTTTTAAAAATCATGAGAATTTTCTATCATTCCTGATAGTTTTAGGATAATTACGTGCATCTCAAATTGTTGAAGGTTTCTTTGAATTTTTGAACATTTTCATAATTCACAAACATTATGTAAAAAAACATGGATTTCTTAATAAAAATGCAAACATTGTTCATACTTCGTGAAATTCTACAAGGTTAGACTGTTTTTATAATTTCGAGAGCATTTTTTAATTGAAATAAATATTTCTTCTAGCAGATGATTTTATTTTGCAGTGTATTTTTTGATACCTTTTTCAAGATAATATTTCCATTAGTATTGTACGTTTCACATTTATTTCAAAAATATATACAGAATTTTATGTTAATTATGCTTTCATTTCAATTATTATTCTTTTAAAAAATTTAAATACAAAAATGAAACCGACATTGCCTGCGGCCCATGGAGCGTGCTGGTGTGCGCCACCTCCCCAATTATACTCCCAAGTCCTGTAAGGGCATCCGCAATGTATGCCAGATACTCGTGCCAAATTCGCTTTTAGGCTATGGAACTACTTCTAACACATTGTGAGCCAGATGCCAAAAGCTGATTTCAAGGGAACCACAGCATGTAGCTGCTCCCATGCCAAATTATCTCGACGAAATAAATAATGCGAGGTTCATTGATGGGTGAGTAAAGATACCTGGATATATTTGAGAAAGAAGAGTCTTTTTATACTATCTTGTGTCCGCTTGGATCCACCTGGCAACGAACTTAGCGATGGCACTGTTGCGTACATCCAGTTTGTTAGCCGTTTGCATCTCGGTTAACAAAAATAAGCTTGAATCCCTCCATTCGTAGATCAATCAGCTAAAGTTCTATCAAAATTGGCATCACTGCCATACATGATAACGTGGCATATTTGGCCTCAATCACATTGTGGCTGCCCTAACAGCAATATAACAGAAGACTTATACTCCCTCCGTCCCAAAATAAGTGTCTTAACTTTGTAGTAACTCCAGTATAAAATTTTACTAAGATTGAGACACTTATTTTTGGATGAAGGAAGTAGTTGTTTACGTGTCGTTTTTGTCTATGTGGAGAAGAGAAATATGAAAAAAAAAAATAGGGGGTGGGCTCTCTTGCAAGAGTCATCCTCTACACATGCTTCTCAAAAACTATACTCCGTCCCATAATGTAAGACGTTTATGGGACGGAGGGAGTAATAAAAACTATACTCCGTCCCATAGTGTTGTGCAAGTACAAGTGATTTGATGTGTGTATGTGTGCCATGCTATAGCAAAAGCAAGTGTTAAAATTTTCAAAAGTAACAGTACAAGAAAGACAAAAATATGCTATTTACTTTCTCTCATAGTCATACTCATTATCAACGTTTAATGTTTAGGGGCTTAGAGGTTTAGGGGTTAGGTGTTTAGAGTTTGGTTGCCTCAACGTCTAAGGCATAGCGTATAACCGTATACCTTTTTGGTTGTTTCGATATCAAAGGCAGCCCTAAAACCGAGGGTAACCCATAAAATGAGGTAATATTTCCTTTGTGCTAATTTTGTTATTGACTTGTTAGGTGTTAGCAATGACCACATGGTCCTGGCTCCGCTGCCAAAGTACCACATCGTGAGAGGCCATTCATCCGGCCATTGGTTGGCGAAGATCTTTACTCTAGGTGTGAGGAACAAGAGTTGGCTTGGCACATTCAACACTGCAGGGGAGGTGGCGCATGCCTTCGACTCTACAGCGCTCAGCCTATTAGGGATCCGGTGAAGCCGAACTTCCTGAAGACACCGCTCCCATTAGGCTCGGCTCACCCGCAGAAGAGGTGGCTCATGTGTAGTTTGTTGTCAAGCATGCCAGTGAGGACTACTGACGATGCCATACTCTGGGGTGGATTCTATCAAGGGAGCCCGTCAGAAGGCCTGTCCAAGGACCCAGGAGGCCCACCAAAAATTTGGTGATAGGAGGGAGCCGTGAGGAGCAGGGAGGAGCCCGAGGACCATCTTGGCCCCTCAAGTCATCATGGCGGCGGCTAAGATGGGATCCAACTATTTGTAAAACCCTAGCCCTCGATCGTGTATATAAGTCCTATGGGCCTCTTGATCTCATCTACTCTAGTAGAACTAGACTCTCGGTAGCAACTCATCTACTCCATTGTACTCCCTCGAACATGAAATCTTTATGTACGCTGCAAGAGTTTGATGTGGCTTGAATTCTATAGACAACATCAGAGACCTTGGAGATCTCACCAATTTGAGGGACCTTCGAATATGTTGTAATTTTACCAACAGGGATGAATTGCATGACATGGAAAAAACACAACGTTTGGATGTTTTGAGATGTTCCCTTGAAAAAGTTTGCAACCTCAGATATCTGCACACGGATTCTAACATCAACAGTTTGTATGTGTGTTGAGTTCGTCTGCTTCTCCTTACCTTATTCGGAGGCTTCATATGTTGTGCATGTTTCCGAGGGTTCATAAGTGGATTGGAGGGCTTCATAACCTCATTGACCTTGATCTTACAATTGAGATCCTGGCGCATCCTATTGGAATTCTTTGCACAGTTGCAATATTTGAACCACCTCAAATTGCACATCGAAGGAAGTCTTGGAGCTGAAGAGAAGGTAGTCATATCTGGAACGGGATTCGCTAATCTTAAGCATTTCAGGCTGTCCTGCATCAGGATATCACAACTGACTTTTGAGGCAGGGGCAATGCCCAGTCTCGGAAAGCTTGAGGTAAGGCTCAATTTTCACTACAGCGGTGCACCAATGGGCATCGAGCACCCATTAGACCTCAAGGAAATCCTTGTAATTATTGGGGGATGTGGTGCCGATAAATCCAGTACAAGGGCTGCAGTGTCAGCGATAAGGAAGGCCGTTGATATGCGCTCAGGTCGTCCTACAGCTAACATTGTGTGTCTTCACAATTCACTGTTGTCTTCAGATAATTTCCAGTACAGTAATGTGGTGGACTGTGTTGGGGAACGTAGTAATTTCAAAAAATTTCCTACGCACACGCAAGATCATGGTGATGGTATAGCAACGAGAGGGGAGAGTGTATGTCCACATACCCTCGTAGACCGTAAGCGGAAGCGTTAGCACAACGCGGTTGATGTAGTCGTACGTCTTCACGATCCGACCGATCCAAGCACCGAACGTACGGAGCCTCCGAGTTCAGCACACGTTCAGCTCGATGACGATCTCCGGCCTCCGATCCAGCCGAGCTCCGGAGATGAGTTCCGTCAGCACGACGGTGTGGTGACGATGATGATGTTCTACCGGCGCAGGGCTTCGCCTAAACTCCGCGATGATATGACCGAGGTGGAATATGGTGGAGGGGGGCACCGCACACGGCTAAGGAACGATCCGTAGATCAACTTGTGTGTCTATGGGGTGCCCCTGCCCCCGTATATAAAGGAGTGGAGGAGGGGAGGGCCGGCCCTCTCTATGGCGCGCCCTAGGGGAGTCCTACTCCCACCGGGAGTAGGATTCCCCCTTTCCTAGTCCAACTAGGAGTCCTTCCAAGTAGTAGGACTAGGAGACAAGGAAGGGGAAGAGAGAAGGGAAGGAAGGAGGGGGTGCGGCCCCTCCCCCTAGTCCAATTCGGACTAGGCCATGGGAGGGCGCGCGGCCTACCCTAGGCAGCCCCTCTCTCTTTCCCGTATGGCCCAATAAGGCCCAATACTTCTCCCCGGCGAATTCCCGTAACTCTCCGGTACTCCGATAAATACCCGAATCACTCGGAACCTTTCCGAACTCCGAATATAGTCGTCCAATATATCGATCTTTACGTCTCGACCATTTCGAGACTCCTCGTCATGTCCCCGATCTCATCCGGGACTCCAACTCCTTTGGTACATCAAAACTCATAAACTCATAATATTACTGTCATCAAAACCTTAAGCGTGCGGACCCTACGGGTTCAAGAACTATGTAGACATGACCTAGAACTATTCTTGGTCAATAACCAATAGCGGAACCTGGATGCCCATATTGACTCCTACATATTCTACGAAGATCTTTATCGGTCAAACTGCATAACAACATACTTTGTTCCCTTTGTCATCGGTATGTTACTTGCCCGAGATTCGATCATCGGTATCTAATACCTAGTTCAATCTCGTTGCCGGCAAGTCTCTTTACTCGTTACGTAATGCATCACTCCGTAACTAACTCATTAGCTACATTGCTTGCAAGGCTTATAGTGATGTGCATTACCGAGAGGGCCCAGAGATACCTCCCCGACAATCGGAGTGACAAAACCTAATCTCGAAATACGCCAACCCAACATGTACCTTGGAGACACCTGTAGTACTCCTTTATAATCACCCAGTTACGTTGTGACGTTTGGTAGCACCCAAAGTGTTCCTCCGGTAAACGGGAGTTGCATAATCTCATAGTTTAGGCTAACGGAATGGGTCATGTCAATCACATCATTCTCCTAATGATGTGATCCTGTTAATCAAATGACAGCACATGTCTATGGTTAGGAAACATAACCATCTTTGATCAACAAGCTAGTCAAGTAGAGGCATACTAGTGACACTATGTTTGTCTATGTATTCACACATGTATTATGTTTCCGGTTAATACAATTCTAGCATGAATAATAAACATTTATCATGAAATAAGGAAATAAATAATAACTTTATTATTGCCTCTAGGGCATATTTCCTTCAGTCTGCCACTTGCACTAGAGTCAATAATCTAGTTCACATTGCCATGTGATTTAACACCAATATTCATATCTGTATATGATTAACACCCATAGTTCACATCGTCATGTGACCAGCACCCAAAGGGTTTACTAGAGTCAATAATCTAGTTCACATCGCTATGTGATTAACACCCAAAAGAGTACTAAGGTGTGATCATGTTTTGCTCATGAGAGAAGCTTAGTTAACGGGTCTATCACATTCAGAGCCGTATGTATTTTGCAAATATTCTATGTCTACAATGCTCTGCACGGAGCTACTCTAGCTAATTGCTCCCACTTTCAATATGCATCCAGATTGAGACTCGGTGTAAAAGATTGCACAATGTAACTCTTTTACGACGGGCTCTTTTATCACCTCCATAATCGAGAAATATTTCCTTAGTCCTTACTAAGGATATTCTTGACCAATGTCCAGTGATCTACTCCTAGATCAGTATTGTACTCCCTTGCCAAATTCAGAGCAAGGTATACAATATGTCTGGTACATAACATAGCATACTTTATAGAACCTATGACTGAGGCATAGGAATGACTTTCATTCTCTTTTCTATTTTCTGCCGTGGTCGGGATTTGAGTCTTACTCAATTTTACACCTTTGCGACACAGGCAAGAACTCTTTCTTTGACTGTTCCATTTTGAACTATTTCAAAATCTTGCCAAGGTATGTACTCATTGAGAATCTTATCAAGCGTATTGATCTATCTCAATAGATCTTGATGCTCAATATGTAAGTAGCTTTTAATGAGGTCTTTTCTTTTAAAGAACTCCTTTAAAACACTCCTTTATGCTTTGCAGAAAAATTCTACATCATTTCTGATCGACGATATGTCACTCACATATACTAATCAGAAAGGTTGTAGTGCTCCCACTCACTTTATTGTAAATACAGGCTTCATCGTAAGTCCATATAAAACTATATGCTTTGATCAACTTATCAAAGCGTATATTCCAACTCCGAGATGCTTGCACCAGTCCATAGATGGATCGCTGGAGCTTGCACATTTTGTTAGCACCTTTAGGATTGACAAAACCTTCTGGTTGCATCATATACAACTCTTCTTCAATAAATCCATTAAGGAATGCAGTTTTGTTTATCCATTTGCCAGATTTATAAAATGTGGCAATCGCTAATTTGATTCAGACAGACTTAAGCATCGATACGAGTGAGAAAATCTCATCGTATTCAACCCCTTGAACTTGTTGAAAACCTTTTGCAACAAGTCGAGCTTAGTGGATAGTAACACTACTATCAGTGTCCGTCTTCCTCTTGAAGATCCGTTTATTTAATATGGCTTGCTGATCATCGAGCAAGTCAATCAAAGTCCATACTTTGTTCTCATACATGGATCATATCTCAGATTTTATGACCTCAAGCCATTTTGTAAAATCTGGGCTCATCATCGCTTCCTCATAGTTCATAGGTTCGTCATGGTCTAGTAACATGACTTTCAGAACAGGATTACCGTACCACTCTGGTGCAGACCGTACTCTGGAAGACCTACGAGGTTCTGTAGTAACTTGATATGAAGTTTCATGATCATCATCATTAGCTTCCTCACTAATTTGGTATAGAAATCACTGGAACTGATTTTAGTGATGAACTATTTTCCAATTCGGGAGAAGGTACAGTTACCTCATCAAGTTCTACTTTCCTCTCACTCACTTCTTTCGAGAGAAACTCCTTCTCTAGAAAGGATCCATTTTTATATCTTGCCTTCGGATCTGTGATAGAAGGTGTACCCAACAGTTTCCTTTGGGTATTCTATGAAGACGCACTTCTCCGATTTGGGTTCAATCTTATCAGGTTGAAACTTTTTTACATAAGCATCGCAGCCCCAAAATTTAAGAAACGATAGCTTAGGTTTACTGCTAAACCATAGTTCATACGGTGTCGTCTCAACGGATTTAGATGGTGCCCTATTAAACGTGAATGCAGCTGTCTCTAATGCATAACCCCAAAACGATAGTGGTAAACCGATAAGAGACATCATAGATCGCACCATATCTAGTAAAGTACGATTACGACGTTCGAACACACCATTACATTATGGTGTTCCAGGTGGCATGAGTTGCGAAACTATTTCACATTGTTTCAAATGAAGACCAAACTTGTAACTCAAATATTCGTCTCCGCGATCAGATCATAGAAACTTTATTTTCTTGTTACGATGATTTTTCCACTTCACTCTGAAATTATTTGAACCTTTCAACTATTTCAGATTTATGTTTCATCAAGTAGATATACCCATATCTGCTCAAATCATCTTGTGAAGGTCAGAAAATAACGATACTTGCCACGAGCATCAACACTCATTGGATCGCATACATCGGTATGTATTATTTCCAATAAGTCAGTAGCTTGTTCCATTGTTCTGGAGAACGGAGTTTTAGTCATCTTGCCCAAAAGGCACGGTTCGCAAGCATCAAAAGATTCATAACCAAGTGATTTCGAAAATCCATCTTTATGGAGTTTCTTCGTGCGCTTTACACCGATATGACCCAAACGGCAGTGCCACAAATAAATTGCACTATCATTCTTAACTTTGCATCTTTTGGCATCAATATTATGAATATGTGTATCACTACGATCGAGATCCAACAAACTATTTTCATTGGGTGTATGACCATCGAAGGCTTTACAGAATAACAATTATTCTCAGACTTTAAATGAATAACCGTATTGCAATAAACATGATCAAATCATATTCATGCTCAACGCAAACGCCAAATAACATTTATTTAGGTTCAACACTAATCTCGAAAGTATAGGGAGTGTGCGATGATGATCATATCATTCTTGGAACTACTTCCAATACTCATCGTCACTTCCCCTCAACTAGTCTCTGTTTATTATGTAACTCCTATTTCGAGTTACTAATCTTAGCAATCGAACAAGTATCAAATACTCAGGGGTTATTATAAACACTAGTAAGGTACACATCAAACACCTGTATATCAAATATACCCTTGTTCACTTTGCCATCCTTCTTATCCACCAAATATTTATGGCATTTCCGCTTCCAGTGACCATATCCTTTGCAATGTAAGCACTCAGTTTCAGGCTTTGGTCCAGCTTTGGTCTTCTTCACAGGAGTGACAACTTGTTTGTCTTTCCACTTGAAGTTCCCTTTCTCTCCCTTTGCCCTTCTCTTGAAACTAGTGGTCTTGTCAATCATCAACACTTGATGCTCTTTCTTGATTTCTACCTTCGTCGATTTCAACATCACGAAGAGCTTGGGAATCGTTTACGTCATCCCTTGCATACTATAGTTCATCACGAAGTTCTAGTAACTTAGTGATGGTGACTAGAGAATTCTATCAATCACTATCTTATCTGGAAGATTAACTCCCACTTGATTCAAGCGATTGAAGTACCCAGACAATCTGAGCACACGCTCACTAGTTGAGCGATTCTCCTCCATCTTTTAGCTATAGAACTTGTTGGAGACTTCATATCTCTCAACTCGGGTATTTGCTTGAAATATTAACTTCAATACCTGGAACATCTTATATGGTCCATGACGTTCAAAACGTCTTTGAAGTCCCGATTCTAAGCCATTAAGCATGGTGCACTAAACTATCAAGTAGTCATCATATTGAGCTAGCCAAACGTTCATAACGTCTGCATCTGCTCCTGCAATAGGTGTGTCACCTAGCGGTGCATTAAGGACATAATTCTTCTGTGCAGCAATGAGGATAAACCTCAGATCACGGATCCAATCCGCATCATTGCTACTAACATCTTTCAACACAGTTTTCTCTAGGAACATATCAAGATAAACATATGAAAGCAACAACGCGAGCTATTGATCTATAACATAATTTGCAAAATACTACCAGGACTAAGTTCATGATAAATTTAAGTTCAATTAATCATATTACTTAAGAACTCCCACTTAGACAGACATCTCTCTAGTCATCTAAGTGATCACGTGATCCAAATCAACTAAACCATGTCCGATCATCACGTGAGACGGAGTAGTTTTCAATGGTGAACATCACTATGTTGATCATATCTACTATATGATTCACGCTCGACCTTTCGGTCTCCGTGTTCCGAGGCCATATCTGTATATGCTAGGCTCGTCAAGTTTAACCTGAGTATTCCACGTGTGCAACTGTTTTGCACCCGTTGTATTTGAACATAGAGCCTATCACACCCGATCATCATGTGGTGTCTCAGCACGAAGAACTTTCGCAACGGTGCATACTCAGGGAGAACACTTCTTGATAATTAGTGAGAGATCATCTTAAAATGCTACCGTCATACAATACAGAATAAGATGTATAACAGATAAACATCATATGCAATCAAAATATGTGACATGATATGGCCATGATCATCTTGCGCCTTTGATCTCCATCTCCAAAGTACTGTCATGATCTCTATCGTCACCGGCATGACACCATGATCTTCATCATCTTGATCTATATCAATGTGTCGTCACATGGTCGTCTCGCCAACTATTGCTCTTGCAACTATTGCTATCGCATAGCGATAAAGTAAAGCAATTATTTGGCACTTGCATCTTTATGCAACAAAGAGACAACCATAGGGTTAATGCCAGTTGCCGATAACTTCAACAAAACATGATCATCTCATACAACAACTTATATCTCATCACGTGTTGACCATATCACATCACAACATTGAAGGAAATATGCCCTAGAGGCAATAATAAAGTTATTATTTATTTCCTTATATCATGATAAATGTTTATTATTCATGCTAGAATTGTATTAACCGGAAACATAATACATGTGTGAATATATAGACAACTAGAGTGTCACTAGTATGCCTCTAGTTGACTAGCTTGTTAATCAAAGATGGTTATGTTTCCTAACCATGGACAAAGAGTTGTTATTTGATTAACGGGGTCACATCATTAGTTGAATGATCTGATTGACATGACCCATTCCGTTAGCTTAGCACCCGATCGTTTAGTATGTTGCTATTGCTTTCTTCATGACTTATACATGTTCCTATGACTATGAGATTATGCAACTCCCGTTTACCGGAGGAACACTTTGTGTGCTACCAAACGTCACAACGTAACTGGGTGATTATAAAGGTGCTCTACAGGTGTCTCCAAAGGTACTTGTTGGGTTGGCGTATTTCGAGATTAGGATTTGTACCGAAGGAGTTTGGAGTCCCGGATGAGATCGGGGACATGACGAGGAGTCTCGAAATGGTCGAGACGTAAAGATCGATATATTGGACGACTATATTCGGAGTTCGGAAAGGTTCCGAGTGATTCGGGTATTTTTCGGAGTACCGGAGAGTTACGGGAATTCGTATTGGGCCTCATTGGGCCATACGGGAAAGGAGGGAAAGGGCCAAAAGGGTGGCCGCACCCCTCCCCTTGGACTAGTCCGAATTGGACTAGGGAGGGGGGGCGCCCCCTTCCTTCCTTCTCCTTCTCTCTTCCCTTTCCTTCTCTCCTACTCCTACTACATGGAAGGGTTCCTAGTTGGACTAGGAAAAGGGGAATCCTACTCTCGGTGGGAGTAGGACTCCCCTAGGGCGCGCCATAGAGAGGGCCGGCCCTCCCCTCCTCCACTCATTTATATACGGGGGCAGGGGGCACCCCATAGACACACAAGTTGATCATTGAGATCGTTCCTTAACCGTGTGCGGTGCCCCCCTCCACGATATTACACCTCGGTCATATTGTAGCGGTGCTTAGGCGAAGCCCTGCGATAGGACAACATCAAGATCGTCACCACGCCGTCGTGCTGACGGAACTCCTCCACGTGCCTCTGCTGGATCGGAGTTCGGGGTGCGTCATCGAGCTGTACGTGTGTCAAGAACTCGGAGGTGCCGGAGTAACGGTGCTTGGATCGGTTGGACCGGGAGGACGTACGTCTACTTCCTCTACGTTGCGTCAACGCTTCCGCTTCGGTCTACGAGGGTACGTAGACAACACTCTCCCCTCTCGTTGCTATGCATCACCATGATCTTGCGTGTGCGTGGGAAATTTTTGAAATTACTATGTTCCCCAACAGTGGCATTCGAGCCTAGGTTTTATGGTTTGATGTTATATGCACGAGTAGAACACAAGTGAGTTGTGGGCGATATAAGTCATACTGCTTACCAGCATGTCATACTTTGGTTCGGCGGTATTGTTGGATGAAGCGGCCCGGACCGACATTACGCGTACGCTTACGCGAGACTGGTTCTACCGACGTGCTTTGCACACAGGTGGCTGGCGGGTGTCAGTTTCTCCAACTTTAGTTGAACCGAGTGTGGCTACGCCCGGTCCTTGCGAAGGTTAAAACAGCACCAACTTGACGAACTATCGTTGTGGTTTTGATGCATAGATAAGAACAGTTCTTGCTCAGCCCGTAGCAGCCACGTAAAATTTGCAACAACAAAGTAGAGGACGTCTAACTTGTTTTTGCAGGGCATGTTGTGATGTGATATGGTCAAGACATGATAAGATATAAGTTGTTGTATGAGATGATCATGTTTTGTTGAAGTTATCGGCAACTGGCAGAAGCCCTATGGATGTCTCTTTGTTGCATAAGATGCAAGTGCCAAATAATTCTTTTACTTTATCGCTATACGATAGCAATAGTTGCAAGAGCAATAGTTGGTGAGACAACCATGTGATGACACATTGATATAGATCAAGATGATGAAGATCATGGTGTCGTGCCGGTGACAATAGAGATCATGACAGTACTATGGAGATGGAGATCAAAGGCGCAAGATGATCATGGCCATATCATGTCACATATTTTGATTGCATATGATGTTTATCTATTATACATCTTATTCTTGCTTTGATTGACGGTAGCATTTTAAGATGATCTCTCACTAATTATCAAGAAGTGTTCTCCCTGAGTATGCACCGTTACCAAAGTTCGTCGTGCCCAGACACCACGTGATGATCGGGTGTGATAAGCTCTACGTCCATCTACAATGGGTGCAAGCCAGTTTTGCACACGCAGAATACTAAGGTTAAACTTGACGAGCCTAGCATATGCAGATATGGCATCGGAACACGGAGACCGAAAGGTCGAGCGTGAATCATATAGTAGATATGATCAACATAGTGATGTTCACCATTGAAAACTACTCCATCTCACGTGATGATCGGTTATGGTTTAGTTGATTTGGATCACGTGATCACCTAGATGACTAGAGAGATGTCTGTGTAAGTGGGAGTTCTTAAGTAATATGATTAATTGAACTTAAATTTATCATGAACTTAGTCCTGGTAGTATTTTGCAAATTATGTTGTAGATCAATAGCTCGAGTTGTTGCTTTCATATGTTTATTTTTGATATGTTCCTAGAGAAAATTGTGTTGAAAAATGTTAGTAGCAATGATGCGGATTGGATCCGCGATCTGAGATTTTATCCTCATTGTTGCACAGAAGAATTATGTCCTTAATGCACTGCTAGGTGACAGACCTATTGCAGGAGCAGATGCAGACGTTATGAACGCTTAGCTAGCTCAATATGATGACTACTTGATAGTTTTGTGCACCATGCTTTATGGCTTAGAATCGGGACTTCAAAGATGTTTTGAACATCATGGACCATATGAGATGTTCCAGGAATTGAAGTTAATATTTCAAGCAAATACCGAGTTGAGAGATATGAAGTCTCCAACAAGTTCTATAGCTAAAAGATGGAGGAGAATCGCTCAACTAGTGAGCATGTGCTCAGATTGTCTGGGTACTACAATCGCTTGAATCAAGTGGGAGTTAATCTTCCAGATAAGATAGTGATTGACAGAATTCTCTAGTCACCATCACCAAGTTAGTAGAACTTCATGATGAACTACAATATGCAAGGGATGACGAAAACGATTCCCGAGCTCTTCGTGATGTTGAAATCGACGAAGGTAGAAATCAAGAAAGAGCATCAAATGTTGATGATTGACAAGACCACTAGTTTCAAGAAAAAGGGCAAAGGGAAAAGAAGGAGAACTTCAAGAAGAACGGCAAGCAAGTTGCTGCTCAAGTGAAGAAACCCAAGTCTGGTCCTAAGCCTGAGACTAAGTGCTTCTACTGCAAAGAGACTGGTCACTGGAAGCGGAACTACCCCAATTGATTGGCGGATAAGAAGGATGGCAAAGTGAACATAAGTATATTTGATATACATATTATTGATGTGTACTTTACTAGTGTTTATAGTAGCCCCTGAGTATTTGATACTTGTTCGGTTGCTAAGATTAGTAACTCGAAACAGGAGTTACAGAATAAACAGAGACTAGTTGAAGGGAAAGTGACGATGAGTGTTGGAAGTAGTTCCAAGATTGATATGATCATCATCGCACACTCCCTATACTTTCGGGATTAGTGTTGAACCTAAATAAATGTTATTTGGTGTTTGCGTTGAGCATGAATATGATTTGATCGTGTTTATTGCAATACGGTTATTCATTTAAGTAAGAGAATAAACTGTTGTTCTGTTTACATGAATAAAACCTTATATGGTTACACACCCAATGAAAATGGTTCATTGGATCTCGATCGTATTGATACACATATTCATAATATTGAAACCAAAAGATGCAAAGTTAATAATGATAGTGCAACTTATTTGTGGTACTGCCGTTTAGGTCATATTGGTGTAAAGCGCATAAAGAAACTCCATGCTGATGGGATTTCGGAATCACTTGGTTATGAATCATTTGATGCTTGCGAACCGTGCCTTTTGGGCAAGATCACTAAAACTCCGTTCTCTGGAACAATGGAACAAGCTACTGACTTATTGGAAATAATACATACCGATGTATGCAATCCAATGAGTGTTGATGCTTGTGGCAAGTATCGTTATTTTCTGACCTTCACAAGATGATTTGAGCAGATATGGGTATATCTACTTGATGAAACATAAATCTGAAATAGTTGAAAGGTTCAAAGAATTTCAGAGTGAAGTGGAAAAATCATCGTAACAAGAAAATAAAGTTTCTGCGATCTGATCGCGGAGACGAATATTTGAGTTACGAGCTTGGTCTTCAATTAAAACAATGTGGAATAGTTTCACAGCTCACGCCACCTGGAACACCACAACGTTATGGTGTGTCCAAACATCATAACCGCACTTTATTGGATATAGTGCAATCTATGATGTTTCTTACAGATTTACCAATATCGTTTTGGGATCATGCATTAGAGACAGCTGCGTTCACGTTAAATAGGGCACCATCTAAATCCGTTGAGACGACACTATATGAACTGTGGTTTAGCAAGAAACCAAAGTTGTCGTTTCTTAAAGTTTGGGGCTGCGATGCTTATGTGAAAAAGTTTCATCCTGATAAGCTCAAACCCAAATCGGAGAAGTGCATCTTCATAGAATACCCAAAGGAAATTGTTGGGTACACCTTCTATCACAGATCCGAAGGCAAAACATTCGTTGCTAATAAATGGATCCTTTCTAGAGAAGGAGTTTCTCTCGAAAGAAGTGAGTGGGAGGAAAGTAGAACTTGATGAGGTAATTGTACCTTCTCCCTTATTGGAAAGTAGTTCATCACAGAAATCTGTTCCTGTGACTACTACACCAATTAGTGAGGAAGCTAATGATGATGATCATGTAACTTCAGATCAAGTTACTACCGAATCTCGTAGGTAAACCAGAGTGAGATCCGCACCAGAGTGGTACGGTAATCCTGTTCTGGAAGTCATGTAACTAGACCATGATGAACCTACGAACTATGAGGAAGCGATGATGAGCCCAGATTCCGCGAAATGGCTTGAGGCCATGAAATCTGAGATGAGATCCATGTATGAGAACAAAGTGTGGACTTTGGTGGAGTTGCCCGATGATCGGCAAGCCATAGAAAATAAATGGATCTTCAAGAGGAAGACGGACGCTGATAGTAGTGTTACTATCTACAAAGCTAGACTTATCGAAAAAGGTTTTTGACAAAGTTCAAGATGTTGAATACAATGAGATTTTCTCACTCGTATCGATGCTTAAAAGTCTGTCCGAATCATGTTAGCAATTGCCGCATTTTATGAAATCTGGCAAATGGATAAACAAAACTGCATTCCTTAATGGAGTTATTAAAGAAGAGTTGTATGTGATGCAACCAAGAGGTTTTGTCGATCCTAAAGGTGTTAACAAAATGTGCATCTATGGACTGGTGCAAGCATCTCGGAGTTGGAATATACGCTTTGATAAGTTGATCAAAGCATATAGTTTATACAGACTTGCAGTGAAGCCTGTATTTACTAGAAAGTGAGTGGGAGCACTACAGCATTTCTGATAAGTATATGTGAATGACATATTGTAGATCGGAAATAATGTAGAATTATTCTGCAAAGTATAAAGGAGTGTTTAAAAGGAGTTTTTCAAAGAAAGACCTTGGTGAAGCTGCTTACATATTGAGCATTAAGATCTATAGAGATAGATCAAGACGCTTGATAAGTTTTTTCAATGAGTACATACCTTGACAAGATTTTGAAGTAGTTCAAAATGGAACAGTCAAAGAAAGAGTTATTGCCTGTGTTACAAAGGTATGAAATTGAGTAAGATTCAAAACCCGACCACGGCAGAAGATAGAAAGAGAATGAAAGTCATTCCCTATGCCTTGGCCATAGGTTCTATAAAGTATGCCAATGCTGTGTACCAGATCTATTGTATACCCTGCACTGAGTTTGGCAAGGGAGTACAATAGTGATCTAGGAGTAGATCACTGGACAGCGGTCAAAATTATCCTTAGTGGAATAAGGATATGTTTCTCGATTATGGAAGTGATAAAAGGTTCGTCGTAAAGGGTTACGTCGATGCAAGTTTTGACACCGATCTGGATGACTCTAAGTCTCGATCTAGATACATATTGAAAGTGGGAGCAATTAGCTAGAGTAGTTCCGTGCAGAGCATTGTAGACATAAAAAATTGCAAAATACATAACGGATCTGAATATGAAAGACCCGTTGACTAAGATTCTCTCACAAGCAAAACATGATCACACCTAAGTACTCTTTGGGTGTTAATCACATAGCGATGTGAACTAGATTACTGAATCTAGTAAACCCTTTGGATGTTGGTCACATGGCGATGTGAACTATGGGTGTTAATCACATGATGATGTGAACTATCGATGTGAATCACATGGTGATGTGATCTAGATTATTGACTCTAGTGCAAGTGGGAGACTGAAGGAAATATGCCCTAGAGGCAATAATAAAGTTATTATTTATTTCCTTATATCATGATAAATGTTTATTATTCATGCTAGAATTGTAATAACCGGAAACATAATACATGTGTGAATATATAGACAAACAGAGTGTCACTAGTATGCCTCTACTTGACTAGATTGGTAATCAAAGATGGTTATGTTTCCTAACCATGGACAAAGAGTTGTTATTTGATTAACGGGATCACATCATTAGTTGAATGATCTGATTGACATGACTCATTCCGTTAGCTTAGCACCCGATCGTTTAGTATGTTGCTATTGCTTTCTTCATGACTTATACATGTTCCTATGACTATGAGATTATGCAACTCCCGTTTACCGGAGGAACACTTTGTGTGCTACCAAACGTCACAACGTAACTGGGTGATTATAAAGGTGCTCTACAGGTGTCTCCAAAGGTACTTGTTGGGTTGGCGTATTTCGAGATTAGGATTTGTCATTCCGAATGTCGGAGAGGTATCTCTGGGCCCTCTCGGTAATGCACATCACTTAAGCCTTGCAAGCATTGCAACTAATGAGTTAGTTGCGAGATGATGTATTACGGAACGAGTAAAGAGACTTGCCGGTAACGATATTGAACTAGGTATTGGATACCGACGATCGAATCTCGGGTACGTAACATACCGATGACAAAGGGAACAACGTATGTTGTTATGCGGTCTGACCGATAAAGATCTTCGTAGAATATGTAGGAACCAATATGGGCATCCAGGTCCCGCTATTGGTTATTGACCGGAGACGTGTCTCGGTCATGTCTACATTGTTCTCGAACCGTAGGGTCCGCACGCTTAAGGTTTCGATGACAGTTATATTATGAGTTTATGAGTTTTTATGTACCGAAGGAGTTCGGAGTCCCGGATGAGATCGGGGACATGACGAGGAGTCTCGAAATGGTCGAGACGTAAAGATCGATATATTGGACGACTATATTTGGAGTTCGGAAAGGTTCCGAGTGATTCGGGTATTTTTCGGAGTACCGGAGAGTTACGGGAATTCGTATTGGGCCTCATTGGGCCATACGGGAAAGGAGGGAAAGGGCCAAAAGGGTGGCCGCACCCCTCCCCTTGGACTAGTCCGAATTGGACTAGGGAGGGGGGGCGCCCCCTTCCTTCCTTCTCCTTCTCTCTTCCCTTTCCTTCTCTCCTACTCCTACTACATGGAAGGGTTCCTAGTTGGACTAGGAAAAGGGGAATCCTACTCCCGGTGGGAGTAGGACTCCCCTAGGGCGCGCCATAGAGAGGGCCGGCCCTCCCCTCCTCCACTCATTTATATACGGGGGCAGGGGGCACCCCATAGACACACAAGTTGATCATTGAGATCGTTCCTTAGCCGTGTGCGGTGCCCCCCTCCACGATATTACACCTCGGTCATATTGTAGCGGTGCTTAGGCGAAGCCCTGCGACAGGAGAACATCAAGATCGTCACCACGCCGTCGTGCTGACGGAACTCCTCCACGTGCCTCTGCTGGATCGGAGTTCGGGGTGCGTCATTGAGCTGTACGTGTGTCAAGAACTCGGAGGTGCCGGAGTAACGGTGCTTGGATCGGTTGGACCGGGAGGACGTACGACTACTTCCTCTACGTTGCGTCAACGCTTTCGCTTCGGTCTACGAGGGTACGTAGACAACACTCTCCCCTCTCGTTGCTATGCATCACCATGATCTTGCGTGTGCGTGGGAAATTTTTGAAATTACTACGTTCCCCAACAAACATGCCCTGCAAAAACAAGTTAGACGTTCTCTACTTTGTTGTTGCAAATTTTACGTGGCTGCTACGGGCTTAGCAAGAACTGTTCTTACCTACTTTATCAAAACCACAACGATACTTTGTCAAGTTGGTGTTGTTTTAACCTTCGCAAGGACCGGGTGTAGCCACACTCGGTTCAACTAAAGTTGGAGAAACAGACACCCGCTAGTCACCTGTGTGCAAAGCACGGCGGTAAAACCAGTCTCGCGTAAGCGTACGCGTAATGTCGGTCCGGGCCGCTTCATCCAACAATACCGCTGAACCAAAGTATGACATGCTGGTAAGAAGTATGACTTGTATCGCCCACAACTCACTTGTGTTCTACTCGTGCATATAACATCAACGCATAAAACCTGGCTCTGATACCACCGTTGGGGAACGTAGTAATTTTAAAAAAATTCCTACGCACACGCAAGATCATGGTGATGGTATAGCAACGAGAGGGGAGAGTGTATGTCCATGTACCCTCGTAGACCGTAAGCGGAAGTGTTAGCACAACGCGGTTGATGTAGTCGTACGTCTTCGCGATCCGACCGATCCAAGCACCGAACGTACGGAGCCTCCGAGTTCAGCACACGTTCAGCTCGATGACGATCTCCGGCCTCCGATCCAGCCGAGCTCCGGAGATGAGTTCCGTCAGCACGACGGCATGGTGACGATGATGATGTTCTACCGGCGCAGGGTTTCGCCTAAACTCCGCGACGATATGACCGAGGTGGAATATGGTGGAGGGGGGCACCGCACACGGCTAAGGAACGATCCGTAGATCAACTTGTGTGTCTATGGGGTGCCCCCTGCCCCCGTATATAAAGGAGTGGAGGAGGGGAGGGCCGGCCCTCTCTATGGCGCGCCCTAGGGGAGTCCTACTCCCACCGGGAGTAGGATTCCCCCTTTCCTAGTCCAACTAGGAGTCCTTCCAAGTAGTAGGAGTAGGAGACAAGGAAGGGGAAGAGAGAAGGGAAGGAAGGAGGGGGTGCGGCCCCTCCCCCTAGTCCAATTCGGACTAGGCCATGGGGGGCGCGCGGCCTGCCCTAGGCAGCCCCTCTCTCTTTCCCGTATGGCCCAATAAGGCCCAATACTTCTCCCCGGC
>NC_041385.1:19013307-19051011 GCF_002162155.2 Triticum dicoccoides
TCCTAGTCCAACTAGGAGTCCTTCCAAGTAGTAGGAGTAGGAGACAAGGAAGGGGAAGAGAGAAGGGAAGGAAGGAGGGGGTGCGGCCCCTCCCCCTAGTCCAATTCGGACTAGGCCATGGGGGGGGGGGGGCACGGCCTACCCTAGGCAACCCCTCTCTCTTTCCCGTATGGCCCAATAAGGCCCAATACTTCTCCCCGGCGAATTCCCGTAACTCTCCGATACTCCGATAAATACCCGAATCACTCGGAACCTTTCCGAACTCCGAATATAGTCATCCAATATATCGATCTTTACGTCTCGACCATTTCGAGACTCCTCGTCATGTCCCCGATCTCATCCGGGACTCCGAACTCCTTCGGTACATCAAAACTCATAAACTCATAATATTACTGTCATCGAAACCTTAAGCGTGTGGACCCTACGGGTTCGAGAACTATGTAGATATGACCTAGAACTATTCTTGGTCAATAACCAATAGCGGAACCTGGATGCCCATATTGGCTCCTACATATTCTACGAAGATCTTTATCGGTCAAACCGCATAACAACATACTTTGTTCCTTTTGTCATCGGTATGTTACTTGCCCGAGATTCGATCGTCGGTATTTAATATCTAGTTCAATCTCGTTGCCGGCAAGTCTCTTTACTCGTTACGCAATGCATCATTCTGTAACTAACTCATTAGCTACATTGCTTGCAAGGCTTATAGTGATGTGCATTACCGAGAGGGCCCAGAGATACCTCCCGACAATCGGAGTGACAAAACCTAATCTCGAAATATGCCAACCCAACATGTACCTTTGGAGACACCTGTAGTACTCCTTTATAATCACCAGTTACGTTGTGACGTTTGGTAGCACCCAAAGTGTTCCTCCGGTAAACGGGAGTTGCATAATCTCATAGTTACAGGAACATGTATAAGTCATGAAAAAAGCAATAGCAACATACTAAACGATCAAGTGCTAGGCTAACGAAATGGGTCATGTCAATCACATCATTCTCCTAATGATGTGATCCCGTTAATCAAATGACAACACATGTCTATGGTTAGGAAACATAACCATCATTGATCAACAAGCTAGTCAAGTAGAGGCATACTAGTGACACTATGTTTGTCTATGTATTCACACATGTATTATGTTTCCGGTTAATACAATTCTAGCATGAATAATAAACATTTATCATGAAATAAGGAAATAAATAATAACTTTATTATTGCCTCTGGGGCATATTTCCTTCAGACTGATGGTGTCACCTTATTTAAGAAGAGCCGCTATAGGCTATTGAAGCTTCAGATCTCGGTATTTGATAATCTCCTAGCTTGTTCCAAGCTTGGGGGAGAAATTCTAGTATTTTCCATAGTTTTGCATATGTTTTCCTTTCTGTAGCTATATCTTTTATGGCGACCTTTCCCCCACAAGTGTGCAATCTATTCTATCATCCCTTATACTAAATGACATGACTTGTATACCTTAGAGTGAGAGTTGTTTCTATATTAATGAGAATTTCGCTTACTGTGTTTTTTTTCTTTCTATTCAGTATTATTATGGATGTGAAATTCCTTTACCCTGAAAGGAAAGTCATGACTTCACTAGCAATCATTCACCCAACCCAACCCGACGTGTGTGTATTGTATACTTTGACGTTGAAAGTATAACCATCATGCTCAGTTTTCAGGTAAGCTCTCTTTACCTCCATAGTTTCCATATCTTTGAAACCTATCTTATCCAAGATAAAAATTCTTGCATGGCAGGGGATGCGCTAGTAGAATAGTGAAAATTAAAAATTATAAGTCAGGCAAATGAAGCATATATAAGTCATGCTTAATTATGAAAACAGACATGTCATTGTGACTTACTGTATCAAATTCGAAAGTCTCATCTAGCTTGATGCTGGATCGCCTACCATCAACAAGGAAATTTCTGTCACACTGGCCGCGCTGGTCTTCACAGTATTGGCACATAATGAAATTTTTTCTGTCGTCAGACGACATTTCCTATGTTCATATTAGGCGAAACATTAAACACTTACTAATTCAATTAATTCAACTACTTCTATTAATTCAACTAAGCATTTACTAAGAATAAACTAGTTATATTAATTCAATTAGTTCAATTAAGCATTTACTAAAAATAAACTAGTTCTATATATTAATTCAACTAGTTCAACTAAACATTTACTAAAAATAAACTAGTTATATTAATTCAACTAGTTCAAAGTAAGCATTTACTAAAAATAAACTAGTTCTATATATTAATTCAACTAGTTCAACTAAATATTTACTAAAAATAAACTAGTTATATTAATTCAACTAGTTCAAAGTAAGCATTTACTAAAAATAAACTACTTCTATATATTAATTCAACTAGTTCAACTAAGCATTTACTAAAAATAAACTAGTTATATTAATTCAACTAGTTTAACTAAGCATTTACTAAAAATAAACTAGTTCTATATATTAATTCAACAAGTTCAACTAAGCATTTTCTAAAAATAAACTAGTTCTATATATTAATTCAACTAGTTCAACTAAGCATTATATTTACTAAAAATAAACTAGTTATTATATTAATTCAACTAGTTCAACTAAGCATTTACTAAAAATAAACTAGTTATATATATATTAATTCAACTAGTTCAACTAAGCATTTACTAAAAATAAACTAGTTATATTAATTCAATTAGTTCAACTAAGCATTTACTGCAGGGGAGGTGGCGCATGCCTTCGACTCTACAGCGCTCAGCCTATTAGGGATCCGGTGAAGCCGAACTTCCTGAAGACACCGCTCCCATTAGGCTCGGCTCACCCGCAGAAGAGGTGGCTCATGTGTAGTTTGTTGTCAAGCATGCCAGTGAGGACTACTGACGATGCCATACACTGGGGTGGATTCTATCAAGGGAGCCCGTCAGAAGGCCTGTCCAAGGACCCAGGAGGCCCACCAAAAATTTGGTGATAGGAGGGAGCCGTGAGGAGCAGGGAGGAGCCCGAGGACCATCTTGGCCCCTCAAGTCATCATGGCGGCGGCTAAGATGGGATCCAACTATTTGTAAAACCCTAGCCCTCGATCGTGTATATAAGTCCTATGGGCCTCTTGATCTCATCTACTCTAGTAGAACTAGACTCTCGGTAGCAACTCATCTACTCCATTGTACTCCCTCGAACATGAAATCTTTATGTACGCTGCAAGAGTTTGATGTGGCTTGAATTCTATAGACAACATCAGAGACCTTGGAGATCTCACCAATTTGAGGGACCTTCGAATATGTTGTAATTTTACCAACAGGGATGAATTGCATGACATGGAAAAAACACAACGTTTGGATGTTTTGAGATGTTCCCTTGAAAAACTTTGCAACCTCAGATATCTGCACACGGATTCTAACATCAACAGTTTGTATGTGTGTTGAGTTCGTCTGCTTCTCCTTACCTTATTCGGAGGCTTCATATGTTGTGCATGTTTCCGAGGGTTCATAAGTGGATTGGAGGGCTTCATAACCTCATTGACCTTGATCTTACAATTGAGATCCTGGCGCATCCTATTGGAATTCTTTGCACAGTTGCAATCTTTGAACCACCTCAAATTGCACATCGAAGGAAGTCTTGGAGCTGAAGAGAAGGTAGTCATATCTGGAACGGGATTCGCTAATCTTAAGCATTTCAGGCTGTCCTGCATCAGGATATCACAAATGACTTTTGAGGCAGGGGCAATGCCCAGTCTCGGAAAGCTTGAGGTAAGGCTCAATTTTCTCTACAGCGGTGCACCAACGGGCATCGAGCACCCATTAGACCTCAAGGAAATCCTTGTAATTATTGGGGGATGTGGTGCCGATAAATCCAGTACAAGGGCTGCAGTGTCAGCGATAAGGAAGGCCGTTGATATGCGCTCAGGTCGTCCTACAGCTAACATTGTGTGTCTTCACAATTCACTGTTGTCTTCAGATAATTTCCAGTACAGTAATGTGGTGGACTGATGGTGTCACCTTATTTAAGCACAGCCTCTATAGGCTATTGAAGCTTCAGATCTCGGTATTTGATAATCTCCTAGCTTGTTCCAAGCTTGGGGGAGAAATTCTAGCATTTTCCATAGTTTTGCATATGTTTTCCTTTCTGTAGCTATATCTTTTATGGCTGACTTTTCCCCCATAAGTGTGCAATCTATAATATCATCCCTTATACTAAATGACATGACTTGTATACCTTAGAGTGAGAGTGGTTTCTATATTAATGAGAATTTCGCTTGCTGTGTTTTGATTTATTTTTCTATTCAATGTTATTATGGATGTGAAATTCCTTTACCCTAAAAGGAAAGTCATGACTTCACTAGCAATCATTCAGCATCTAGTTGGACGTAGTTGATAGTTGAGAGAATATATAGTTAGCTAAAAAGCAAAACCAGTCATTACGCTGGTATCTCAGGTTTGTGGGTGTTACTTCCTCGCATTTTCGCTACTTCACTACGACAGTGTCAAAAAACGCCTTATATTATATTATGATACAAAGGTAGTATATGTAGTTTAGATGTTCACCACCTGTACCTGAAAGCTTAATTCGGATCTGAACATATTCACTTCATTTCATACAAATTTATACATGTAGAAAGCCGCACACATTGGGGGCCGGATTGTTAGTTATAATCATAGGTTGATTACACAAGTCGGCTCTCAGGATTGCAGACTACCAACATTAACCACTGAAACGAGGGAGACAATATTCAGTTCCAGAAACTAGTAGGTTGATGGTGACGCAGCCTTGTAATCAGCCCGCCAGCTCGAAGCCATCAAGTAATCAGCCAACTGCTCTGCTCGATCACTGCGTCCACAGGTCCGCGCTGTATCTGGAGCTGGCCTTCCTGGCGCGCTTCGAAGCCATGGCACCGCACGCCCCCGCCGGTCCGGGTCCGGCCTGATGCAGAGCGGCCGCCATCTTCGCGCCGGCGTCCACGACGACGTAGTAATCCATCCGTCTCTTCTTCATTGGAGAAGCCTTCAGCAGAAGAGATGAGGAGGAGGAGGAGGCGCTGGTGGTGAAGCTCGTCGACCTCTTCTTGGGCGGCAACAGCGACTCCTGTATCTGGATGGTGGTGGGGAGGCTGCACCCGGCGGCTAGCTGGAGCTGCAAGCCCGTCGTCGTCGTCGTTGGAGATGGAGATGCCGCTGCGGCTCTCTTCTTCGGCGGCAACAGCGATGGATCGATGGTGGTGCGGAAGCTGTGCTGGAGCTGGAATCCCGTCGTGGTCGTCATCGGAGAAAGATGGTGGAGCCTCAAGAATTCGTTACACGATCTCTTCTCCGTGTAAGGGAAAACAGCTAGGTGGCGATCGGAAGGTAGGAGGCCGGGGAAGGCATATAAAGGCCGGTCACCGCGTCATCCAGATCCCAGTTCCATGCGGTACCGGAGCAGAGTCGAAGACGGTCGACGCCAGTTTCAATCCGAGTCCCCGTCCGGAATCGGACAGGAAATGTTTTTTTTACAGGATTTCAATAATTTTTAAAACTAATTTCAAATCTTTCTGGAAAACAGATTTCAATTATTTCAAACAACTAATTTCATCCATTTCTATAAGTTGTTTCAATTCTTTCAGAAAACATATATCGATAATTTCATCACTCTTTTCAATAAACTGATTCCGGTTCTTTCGGAAGATAGATTTATACAAACTAAGTTCACAAATTTAAAAAATAATACTTTCACTCTTTCAATAAATTGATCTCAATAATGAAAAAAAAAACCGCTTCAACTCTTTCAAAAAAAACATATTTTAATTAATTCTAAAACTACCTTCACTCATTTCGGAAAAGTAATTTCACATATTCCAATAAACTAATTTCACGCATTTCAATAAATTAATTTCGGTAATTCTAAAAACTGTTTTGCCTTTCAGAAAACAGATTCGGTTATTTGTAAGAATGCAATTCACTTTGTTCAATAAACTTATTTCACTTTTAAGGACTAAGTGAGTGTGGCACCATGGAACTCTACCTTGCCGCCGACTTGGCCGAGTAGATACCACTTGCCATGCACTTCCAAGAACCGGCATCCTCAACATTCATCGTTAATCTGGACATGCAAGAAAATGTTCCAAAGCTGGTACTCGAATAAATGTTTCATGAAAAATCTCTAGTTAACTCGATCGGCCAAGTAGACAAAGGGGCAATGTCTTTCAGCCTTGTCCAATCTAACCATCACGCATCCCATAATGGTGCCTTGGCCCCATTGTCGATGGTGAATCAGGTATACGTGTAGAAGAGCTTCGTGTCCACGGCATCACAAAGTTTGCCCATGCCAAATCATAACTTGCTTGGGTCAGTCCATTCGAGCCATGGCCAACGTAACTGCATCGCCCTCGCATTTTTTTAGATGGATCACACCGAGACCCCCAAGGTGGGTGGGGCGGCAGATAGTTTCCCAGTTAACCTTGCATTTCTCTCTCAAAAGGTCCTAACAAGCCAGCGAATCAGGCCCTGAACCGACTCGGGATGCCCTTTCTCTGCAGGAGATCGAAGATGTATCCTATATAACTAAATCAAAGGCCTTGCAAATGTCTAGCATGAAAAGCAAGATTTGCGAATGTTCGAGGAATGAGGAGGCGCGAGATGGCCCGGCGCTCGCTCCGGCGACGTCAGCTGATGGCGGGGGAGGGGGAGATGGGGAGGAGAGCTAGGCACCAGCAACAGAATAGTCACTTGTACTCTAGTAATAGCTACTATCTATCATTCATGTTGAGATGATCCAAATCATTTTATGTAATTTTCTAATGTGCATAGAATATCTGGTTAACTGACTTCATCATCACCAAGTGATAATATCGATTCAATGAAAATTCATGATGTGCTCTAGATATTTTATATCACATGACTTTTATACAGCTTCCATGAGCTCTTGCTGAGAGTATGAAGAAGGATAGGCTTAGATTAGGTGGGGCGTGATTTGCACGTGCAGAAGACAAGCGGGTCGACCTACTGGCACTCATCAAGCCATTAGCAAAACTTTGTGTCATGTGCCTTGGGTGCACATGCACAACAAGACTCTTGTTTCTTTCTAATATTGTTGGTTATTTAAATTCTTATTTTCATAATATGTGTCTTGATGTATAAAGTGTGGGACCCATGCATGCCTGGATCTTGGGAGTGCATGCACATCGCTTGTTTCTTTCCTTAACCGCACACATTTCACTCTCGACCAATTACTTACCATTCTCATTGGTGTAAGCCAGGCCTGAATTCTCAATCGTACAGATTTCACACTGTCATTGCTTTTGACCATTGTGAGCCACACGTATATAAACTCAAACTAGATACGCGCATGCCAAAACCCTTCTTGCAGGAGATGGCTTCCAACGGTGGGGCACCAAACCCATGGCAACAACAGCCGCCGCGGCCATCCCGTGAGGGCTACACATGCCATTTTTGCCATAGGAGGTGGGTCACACACCAAGCCCTTGGTGGCTACATGTCCTCGCAGAGCTGCCGCAACAATTGCCACCAGAACATGCCGGTAAGCCTACCCCAACCAGGCTCCTCTGTGCCTGACTCTACTCTTTTGGGGTCGTGGCTACTTGTGCTTGCACCCAACCTTGCCTTCTGGAAGGAGTACCGCCGTGGAGGTCCCCGTCCGGTGGAGATAGACTTCATGGGCCTACTACGGGCGCCCAAAGACGCCGCAGAGCCGGAGCTGAGTGACAAAGCCGGCGAGGCAGTCGACATAACCTTGAGGCTTTAATTCGTGGAGGGTGCCTGATCACAAGCAAAATAGATACGTTCGACGATAGATGAACATTGTGTAATATAAGATTCGACCAAGCGTGTCATTTGTTTCAGCTACCTCTTATCGTGTTCTTCGATATTTAGAACTTCGGATTGATTTCAAGATGACATGATAAATATGGTACATGTTCAAGATTCAGTTGCCTTTTCTTTTTTCTTATTTAAGTAGGTGTGTACGTGTGTGTTGCAACGGGATCCAAGAATTTTTCATGTTTACAATATAGTAGTTGAGTGGATTAACCTAACATCTAGCATCGTGATTTCTACGTACATATTTAGTAGGTCTATGCATGGAACCCAATTTCATTGGCCATGCATGGGACCATAATGGATATCAACGCAACAGGGAATGCAACCTTGTGAGCATTATAATATTATTATTATACAGAGAGCGTTATCATCTAAAAGAAAATCCATTATATAAAGATTATCCTTCAAAAAAAGAAGCATCACGGCGGATTATGAAAAGTGAACAAAAAGTGGCAAGCAAGCTAATAGTAAGGTGTCCATCATTCTTACAGAGCAATAAAACATAAGTAAACAATTTACGCCGGGTGACCAGCTTAAGGCCCACCCCACCACCCACGTCTTCTTTTACCTTATCCCCTTACGCGTCTTTCATCCCCCGCAAGCACCATTCCCTCTCTCCTCTTTGCCTCCACCCCTCCTACCCACACAAGAGGGGCCATGCCATTGTTGTCACACGCATCTTGTCCCTGATCGACAGTGAGGCCGTTGGCGTCGCGCTCCTTCCCCCACAACGCCGCTGGATGCCTTGAGCTGCGAGGAGCTTTTTTTCTTGGAGAACGAGAGCATCGTCCAAAGCTTGTAGTCCCATCTAATTGAAAAAAAAGCCTTGCAAATGTCCAGCATAAAAAGCGAGGTTACCTTTTTATTTCCGTGGAGGCAACAGGCAATGTTTCTGACCTACATGATGTTAACGTGAATACTTCTCTTCTTTATGAATGCACTTTGGGCATTGGAAGCGAAGTTCTTCATGAAAGGAGCTAGCAGACTGGAACGAACTTTGGCAATGTTTTTCACAGTGGTGTGTATGAGGTTTATAGGGTGGTAGTCCAAAATCTCCTCACCTCAGCCCCATCTTTCTTGAGCAGAAGAGCAATGTTTGCATGGTTGAGCCAAAAGAAGCTCTTTGAATGAAAGTCGCCAAAAAAGGCGAATGACGGCTGGTTCCTCGCCGCTAGGTAGCGGAACTAGTAGAAAGCTCTTTTGTGGTGCTATGATACGAATCCAACACAATTATGTTTCTCTACTAAAAGAGCACACGTACAAGCTTTTTCACTCTCCAAAAATGAATCTGTGTAGAGAAATAGCTACCGCATAGCACCACAGTGTCCATGTGTCAGCCAGTAGTTTAGAGGAACTCTTGCCGACCGACAACAGTTCCTCCTCAAACACGTAAAGAAGAGGCGGCAGCGGCCGGAAGTGTCGCACCAGCAGGTGGTGCTCTTAGCGACATTGAGCGGATGTGCGGCTTTGGTCGAAATCGACAAATAACTAGGTAGCCTTAGAGGCAGTTTGGTCCTTTCCGGTGTCTGTAAATGGAATGGAAAGAAAGGACAAGGAAATCGCTAAAAGAGGGAAAATGGCATGTTAATCAAGGTGTTCACCAGCTGGGTCTGGGTGGTAATTTTGCTTAGTCTGTCTTAATAGTGGCAATGTTGCAAAGCCAGATGTTCAGCGTCAAATATCCAAATTTCTCAAGTGAGAGGGGACTGCTGACCAGACCTCGGAATACATGCTGAAGAAAGCAGGCACCATTTTGGATAAAAAAAATTCTTTTCTTAATTTGAGCCTTTTTGCTATTTCAGGCAAAGAATCTATTAGAAAGTTATTAAAAAATATTCCAATCAAATTGTGTTTATGTTTTATGTTTCTATGAACTTAACCAAAAATTTGGTTCAAAAATTTGACAAGTTTTATCTTTCAACACCAAACAAAAAGATAACAGCGTATCCAACAAAGAGCATTTGAAATCTATGGCTAGGTACATTTACATGATCAACGTAACCCATTTCACTTGTAACAAAAAAGGGTTTCCCATGCTTTATAAATAAAGCAACCATCACCGAACAACTGCAATACGCCGATACAAACACACACATCACACAACACACACACCCAAGGGCCAAGGTTGGATACAAGGATGCTGGAAACAGCAACACAACCCCAACAAAATCCTAGCAAACAACAGGAGAAAACAATAAGCACTACTACGGAGATGGTGGGGCCCTCAACCGTGGGCAAGCCACCGCGAAGAGGAGAAGCCGTGTAAGACGAACAATGAGCTCCAAGGCGGCACCTTCAGCAAGGGAACAACACCATCGCGTCACCACCGTCCAATCCAAGGATTGGGGTTTCCCCCGGAGCACCCCGGCGACAATGAGATGCCGCGGCGGAGCCTTCAAGAAGGGGACTACGTCAGAACGCTGCCGTCGTCGGCCTGGCAAAGCAGAACGGGTTTTCACCCCTGCCAACACTCACCGTCACCGGATTGTGTTATGGACAACCGCAACGCCAACATTTAACAACCCACCCCGGTCAACATGCCGCCCACACGGCCATGGAGACCGGACAGCGCCTGAGCCGCGTGCTCTGCCCATGAGCACCCCGGCGACCACCAACCGGGCCGCCGCCATGGCATTCGAGCCCCACCCTCATCCAGGACACACCAAACTGACGCAGTCGACCGGAACGAAGCGAAGGACACCCTTCCACCCCAAAGCCGACACCTTGGTATGGTTGATGACCTCGGCGACCGGATCAGGGCCAGGGGAACTCCGGCGGCCACCCGAAGCAGCCGCCAGATGGAACGGAGGGGCACCCCGTCCCCTTCCCGAAGCCCCCTGCCACTCCAGCCAGACTCGCGCACACCCACACCACACCATGGCGCCACCCCGACCTGACGAGCCCGTCGTTGAGTCCAAAGAAGAGGGAGGGAGCTAACCCCTTTCACTTGTTACAGAGAGCATTTGAAACCCTAAGCAGTTTTGGTCCATGACATGACTTAAAAGCAGCAAACAACAAAGATTGCATCAGTCAGCAGAACCAAATGATCATTTAGTACTTCAGACCCAATTTCACGGCGGTGTCACAAGTTTCATAGCATCAAACATTTGATCGGCGCCTCCCAAATTAGTGAAACATTCCTTATATGAACTGACAAACCTAAACAGAGTGCACTTCATCGAAACAACTACGAAGCAGAGTCTGAGATCATAAAGCCTCTTACCATATACTTCTACAAGTCATATAAAGTTTCTGACGTACATGATGTTAACGTGGATAATTCTCTTCTTTATGAATGCACTTTGGGCATTGGAAGGGATGTTGTTCTCTTTATGAATGCACTTTGGGCATTGGAACGCACTTTGGCAATGATTTTCACAATGGTGTGTATGAGGCTTATAGGGTGATAGTCCAAAATCTCCTCATCTCAGCCTCATCTTTCTTGGGCAGAAGAGCAATGTTTGCATGGTTGAGCCAACAGAAGCTCTTTGAATGCAAGTCGCCAAAAAGGCGAATGACGGCTGGTTCCTCGCCGCTAGGTAGTGGAACCGGTAGAAAGCTCTTTTGTGGTGCTATGGCACGAATCCAACATAATTATATTTCTCTACTAAAAGAGCACAGGCACATGCTCTTTCACACTCCAAAAATGAATCTGTGTACAAAAATAGCTACCGCATAGCACCACAGCTTCCGTGCGTCAGCCAGTAGTTCAGAGGAACTCCTGCCGACCGACAACAGTTCCTCCTCAAACGCGTAAAGAAGAGGTGGCAGCGGTAGAGCGTGCCGCACCAGCAGGTGGTGCTCTTAGCGACGTCGAGCAGATGCACGGCTTGGTCGAAATCGACAAATAACTAGGTAGCCTTAGAGGCAGTTTGGTCCTTTCTGGTGTCTGTAAATGGAATGGAGAAAAAAAGGACAAGGAAATCGGTAAAAGAGGGCAAATGGCATGTTAATCAAGGTGTTCACCAGTTGGTTCTGGGTGGTAATTTTGCTTAGTCTGTCTTAATAGTGGCAATGTTGCAAAGCCAGATGTTCAGCGTCAAATATCCAAATTTCTCAAGTGAGAGGGGACTGCCGGAGTACGTGCTAAAGAAAGCAGGCACCATTTTGGATATTATTTTTTTCTTTTCTTAATTTGAGCCTTTTTACTATTTCAGGCGAAGAATCTGTTAGAAAGTTATTAAAAATATTCCAATCAAATTGTGTTTATGTTTTATGTTTCTATGAACTTGACATAAAATTTGGTTCAAAAAATTGAAAAGTTTTATCTTTCAACACCAACCAAAATGATGACAGTGTATCCAACAAAGAGCATTTGAAATCTATGGCTAGGTTACACTTACATGATCAACGTAACCCATTTCACTTGTTACAAAGAGCATTTGAAACACTGAGCAACTTTGGTCCATGGCACGATTCGAAAGCAGCAAACAACAAAGATTGCATCAGTCAGCAGAACCAAATGATCACAATTTCACGGAGGTGTCACAATTTTCATAGCATCAAACATTTGATCCAGTGCCTCCCAAATCAGTAAAACATTCCTTACATCAACTGGAAAACCTAAATAGAGTGCACTTCATCGAAACAACTACGAAGCAGAGTCTGAGATCATAAAGCTTCTTAGCATATAATTACAAGTCATGAAACCCAAACAGTGAAGGCCGCGAACGTCCACGCTGAACCTTACCACTTCAATCATACACCGCGTACTGTTTCAGACATATGGGCTCTCAAACCGTGTCCAACATTTGAAATCTATGCCTAGGTACACATATCTGATCAATGTAACCCATTTTACTCCTTTCAACTCGAAACATGACTTTATGTTCCCTGAGCAGTTTGGTCATTCAAGACACGACTATAAAGCAGCAAACAACAAAAGATTGCATCGGTCAGCAGAACCAAATGGTCATTTAGTACTTTAGACGCAGCTTCATGGTCATGCCACAATTTTCACCGCATCGAACATTTGATCCGGCGCCTCCCAAATCAGGAAAACATTCCTTACATGAACTGGAACACCAAAACAGAGTGCACTTCATCGAAACAACTACAAAGCAGAGTCTGAGATCATAAAGCATCTTAGCATACAAGTACAAGTCATGAAACCCAAACAGTGAAGGCCACGAACGTCCACGCTGAACCTTGCCACTTCAATCATACACCGCGTACTGGTTTCAGACATATGGGCTCACGCGCCTTTACTTTAGGATTAGGATCATCAATGGAGAACGTAAGCAAGGTACCCTTTCCATCATCAGCTATCTCATCTTTGGGCAGAATTAAGTTGTATCCCTTCGGTAGCCCGTCAGACAACGATGAGCTTCGTATCTTGTAAACTGATATCTGATAATAGTCTGTCAAAAAGGAACCATAGGACATCCTACACTTGAACTTGGAGTTTGTAGCTTTAGGTTGGATGCAGACGACAGAGATGGCATGCCTGAATGCCTCTAGTGCCACATTGAGCAGGAAAATTTCCCTGTCTTTGATACGAAGAAAATGTAGACCTGGTTCTAGGCTGAAGTTAACATCTTCGGAGTATTTGATGGTTGTACACGGCCACTTGTGCTGGGAGGCGCAATGTTCAAGGAGGGCGTCTGTTGGCCCTGCAAAGCTGCAGCTGGACACCGGGCAGAAACATGGGGCGCTCGGGCATGCCTTCTCGTGCTCTTCTTTCTGGTAGTAGGTGAGCTTCTCTGCGCATCCATGTTTTGCATTGGAGCAAGCGACCATGACTGATTCCATGAGACGTTCCATCCCTAAACAGCGCTTGAAGGTAGTTTCAGCAGAGCATAAGTGACAATTGTTGTGCACGAGCTTGGGACGGCAAGAAGAGCATATGAAATGCCCCACAGAACACTGGAACAGGAAGGATCAGCAGGGTCGTCACGTGAGAGTAACTTTTAACATAAATTAAAGTTAACGCACTACACAGCAACATAACAAGTTAGCACCACACAAAATTGTGCAACCATTCATGTAGGGGTTAGTTTTGGTATATGCAACATATTGGTCTGTAAATCTGTAACTGGCATACAACTCCAAAGGGGGGCAGACCAAACATATTGCTAGTAAAGAGGTATACATCATCCGCCCCTGATCTATACGCTACTAGGGAACAGCTGTGGACTGAAAAATGGTGTAAATAGTTGCTAAAAGTTTCAGTCTCAGACCAGAATGTTAGTGTCCTAATAAGTTCTCTATGCAAACGAAATTTGAGCAGCCATATAACTACTCCGATCGATGTTGTCTCAATAAACTGTTTTTTAGCAAGTAGCATTGTGTGTGAGCCCCTGATTAATATCCTACTAGGGAACAGCTGTAGACTGAAAAACAGTGTAGATTGCTGCTAGCAGTTTGGGTCTCAACCAAAATATTAGTGTCCTAATTTCTCTAGGAAAACAAATTTTCTTTTATTTTTGAGAAAAAGGAAAAACAAAATTTCAGCGACCATTGCTACTCCGCGGTCCATGTTGTCACAAGAAACTTATTTTAGCAAGGAGCATTATATCCAGCGGTCCGTTAATCATAGTTTATTATTTCATCTGAACTTTGAGAGACAGGTAGTTGAATATATGCACATGTATGTACCTGGTATATAGGAGGTCTGAGGGGATGAAAGCAGACGGGGCAGTCGAGGGCGTCCATCCCCATGGTGACATTCTGCCTCTTGCCGCTGCTCTCCCCCTCTCCCGGGGCTTCTACTCGTCTCTTGCTAGAGGTACCACTATCCATCGCCACCAAAACTCGCTCGATGTTTCGATTAAGCGTGCAGCAGAGCTTCACACCTATTGATCAACACAAACAGCCTAACCAATCTGTCTCCAACATATATGCTGCTAATAGCAAGCAGGCACAAGCTGTAAAAGGATCCATGTGTTTCTGCCAGACTAGTAACGGAATAGCGACACTCTGGATTGGAGCAAGCATTAGAGATGTGCTAAATCTAATCATCACTGGCTGTAATTTGTTCATGTCTCTAATTCTTCTATTGTGGTTCAGAAATATGTAGACTGTTTTGTGTTAATTTCTTTCTTGATGAATTCAGTTATATGCAACTGCAAATGATCTCAAGAAGAAGCAGTGAAAAGGGAAGAAATTTATTCCTATGGGATGCGCCCGTACCTTGATTACCTGCCGAGAGGAACCCGAGGTCGCTGTTGGCGATGAGGCCGACGCCTCGCCGGCGACGCCCCCTCCTGGACTGCTGCTCCTGTCCGAGGGGAAGGAAGAAGGGTTGGAGACAGTCGCTGCTCCCTTGCCGAGTGTGCCCTAGCGCGCTCTGCTCTGAGGCCGACGAGAGCACGGGGGAGAGGAGGCGACGGCGAGGCGACGGCGGCGGAAGATTGGAGCGACGGAGGAGGTGCGGTGTGAGAGGAAGGGTATGGGCTGGGCCAGCGGGTATTGGGAGGTTACACACAACCAAACCCACCACGAAGATTTTTCTTCTTCTTTTTTTGCAATCTACCACGAAGATATGAGCCCACAGCCAACACCCCGCAGCGCTCGTGGGCCAGCACACTGTGTTATTCCCAGTTATTTTTTTAGTTCTTTCGTAATTTCCTTAATATTTTATTTTTATACCTTTTATTTCTTTTGCATGGTTTCTTTTTATATGATTTAAAAAAAAACATGATTATTTTTTATAATATATGAATTCCTGGCAAAACTGTGTATTTTAACCATTGAACATTTTCAAAATAATTTATCATTTTTATAAATTCCCAAAGATTTCAACTTTCTGTGAGAATTTTTAAAATTCGGGATATTTTAAGAATTCATCAACATTTTTCTATTTTATGAACATTTTAATTAAAAATATGTCTTTTTACAAACTACATAAATTGTTTATAATTTTTGATTTCTTAAATATAGCCCTCTTATATATTAAAAAAATAACTTTTTTGAATTCAAAATAATTTTTGTTCTATTAGATGCTTTTTATTTTGTTGTATAGTAGTGTGTGGTTGCACTACTAATGCACCAAAGACCGATTCTTAGGTTCGAAGTCATGTGTGTGTCGTTAAGCTTCAAACTTGCATCGAAAGACGACAATCCTGTCTATAGTGAGGCATCGTGTTGCCATCATTATTTTTTAAGCTCCGTGAATCCCTGGTCAATTCTAGTCTTCAGTAAAACTCATAGTGATATTGTCAACTGATTTAATTCATTATAACATGCCAGACACAATTGACCATGTGAAAGATGGAGGATGTCGCCTAGAGGAGGGGGATGAATAGGTGCTTTAAAATAATTACGGTTTAGGCTTGAACAAATGCGGAATAAACCTAACGGTTAATTTGTCAAGCACAAAACCTAAAACAACTAGGCTCACCTATGTGCACCAACAACTTATGCTAAGCAAGATAAGCAACTATGTGATAGCAAGATATATGACAAAATAAAGTGCATAAGTAAAGGGCTCGGGTAAGAGATAACCAAGGCACGCGGAGACGATGATGTATCCCGAAGTTCGCACCCTTGCGGATGCTAATCTCCGTTTGGAGCGGTGTGGAGGCACAGTGCTCCCCAAGAAGCCACTAGGGCCACCGTAATCTCCTCACGCCCTCGCACAATGCAAGATGCCGTGATTCCACTAAAGGACCCTTGAGAGCGGTCACCGAACCCGTACAAATGGCAACCCTTGGGGGCGGTCACCGAACCCGTACACGTTGGCAACCCTTGGGGGCGGTCACCGGTACCCGTCAAATTGCTCGGGGCGATCTCCACAACCTAATTGAAGACCCCGACGCTTGCCCGGAGCTTTACACCACAATGATTGAGCTTCGAACACCACCAACCGTCTAGGGCGCCCAAGCACCCAAGAGGAACAAGTTCAAGGGCACCAAGCACCCAAGAGTAATAAGCTTCTCAACTTGTAACTTCCACGTATCACGTGGAGAACTCAAACCGATGCACCAAATGCAATGGCAAGGGCACACGGAGTGCCCAAGTCCTTCTCTCCCAAATCCCACCAAAGCAACTAATGCTAGGGAGGAAAATGGGAGGAAGAACGAAAGAAGAACACGAAGAACTCCAAGATCTAGATCCAAGGGGTTCCCCTCACTTAGAGGAGAAAGTGATTGGTGGAAACGTGGATCTTGATCTCCTCTCTCTTTTTCCTCAAGAACTAGCAAGAATCATTGGAGGGATTGAGAGTTAGCAAGCTCGAAGAAGGTCAACAATGGGGGAAGAACACGAGCTCAAGGGATAAGGTTCAATGGGGAAGAAGACCCCCTTTAATAGGAGGGGAGAAAATCCAATCGTTATCCCCTCACTCAGCCCGCACGACGCGGTACTACCGTAGGGAGCTGCGGTACTACCACGGTTGGCTGCGGTACTACCGCTGCAGGTTGCGGTACTACCGCATGTGCAGCTCTGGCCAGATGAAGGCCTGTTGCACACGGCAACGAGCGGTAGAACCGCCGGAGCGATACTACCGCGCGCCCCTACTGTACTACCTTAAGGCATGCAACACTAGGTGTAGAGAAAGCACGGACGTAAAAAATTACTTCCGTACCTACTTCCGCTGAGGGAGGACCTGCGCAAAACTCCGGCACGGTACTACCGCACACGAAGAGCAGTACTACCGCGTAGGGCGCGGATGTAAAAAATTACATCCGCCCCTACTTCCGCTCATGCTGCTAAGCCTGGCCAGAGGCCACGGTACTACCGCTCCCACAGAGCGGTACTACCGCAAGGGTCTGCGGTACTACCGCTCCGGAGAGCAGTACTACCGCATGCCCCAGATCAGCAACACTAGGAGTCCTTCATTTTGCAGAGAAGACAACAGAGGGAAACAATAAAACCAGAACTGCCATAACTTCTGCAAATGAGCTTCGAATTGAGCAAACTCAAGCTTGTTGGATACAAGACAATGAGTAGCATCAAAACAGAGACAGGGGAGGTATGCCTAACAAGAGAGGAGAGGACCCTCCAACAGAGAAGAACCAGCAGAACCTCCAAGATCGAAAACATCATAGAAGATGCATGCAAACTCCGTTTTCGATGAACTCAAGCTTGTCATAAAAATGACCATAAGCTCCAAAACTCACAAGGAGAAGAACCAAACAAGAATCAATAAATATGATGCAAGGATGCAATGGTTTGAGCTCTCTACGAATGATACGATCAAGCAACTCATTGAGAGCCCCCCTTGATAGTACGGCAAACGATCCTAAAAACCCGGTCTCCCAACTACCACCATGAGACCGGTAAAATAGAAAACCTATCAAGGGCAAACCTCTGCCTTGCACAAAGTCCACTTGAGCTAGATGATGACGATCTACTCCTCCTCAAGATGGACCACCTTTCTTGATCGCGTTGGCTCGATGAAGACTAGTTGATTGCTCCCCCATACTCCACTATGGGTGAGCCACTCTTCCGTTCATCTTCACAAGTCCATTGTCACCACAATGGACGGCAACGATCTCTTCGTGATGCATCACTTGAACTTGCACGCCGCAACCTAACCCCACAAAGAACTCTCACGAAGACCATGGGTTAGCAAACAAAGCGTAATGGACAATGCTTACCTTACCATGGGATCACTTGATCCCTCGGTACATCTTGTGCGCTTTGTGAGTTGAATCTTTCCAACTCTCTTCATTTGGATGATGTCTTGACGGTAGACATGAATGATCACACAATCTTCTTCTTCAAGACATGCTTGCAATAAGCTCAACACTCACATGACCAATCTTTGGATAATTCCTTAATAGCACATTGGTCAACTCATAAACTCCTTGAAACCAACACATGGACTTCAAGAAAAGCCTATGGACAAAACCTTCAAATATAACTCAAGGCAACCATTAGTCCATAGAGATTGTCATCAATTACCAAAACCAAACATGGGGGCACCGCATGTTCTTTCACCATGGAAAAAAAACCAATAAGGCAACATGTTGATGATTCAATGGCAAGCTCCTCGTGGACACCTTATACACTCAAATTTTGTATTTCTTTCTACACAATCATTCACTAGAATCCACTAAAAAGATACAGTATCTTTTAGAGCGGGAACCAACTCATGGTTGGATAGCTAGGAGGGTCGTTGTATTCTTAAGCCTTAGCCCACCAGAGTTCCAACCCCAGTGTAGAAGGAATAAAGGGGGAATTGGTAGAATTAATGTTGTATTGATTGAGCCTTGTGGGTGTATTTGTAGGACTACATGATCAACTGGAGGTTCAAGACAAGGAAGGAGGCACACGAGGACGACGAGCGGCGGTGGGCGATGCAACCGATCTTAGATCGGAAAACCGAAAAGAAATACCAATCAAAACGACTGACGAGAGAGAAAGAGAAACCCGTATCAAAGGATCGGAGAAAAAGACTCTCTGGGACAGCCGATCAACACGACCGGCATACGAACCCTACGTACGGGTAGCACGGCCCGCGGTGGCAATCATGGAGATCGACCGCCCCAGAGACGGTGCGGTGCTAAAGCGGCGACGGCTAGGTTTTGGGATCGGGGTTAGGCTGATGCCATGTAGAAGGAATGGAGCGAATTAATGAAACTAATGTCGTATTGCTTGAGCCTTGTGGACGTATTATCAATCTACACGATCAATTTGAAGTATAAGAGAAGATAGAAATAAATCATACACTATCCTATGTTTCCTCGGAATCATGATACTCAACACCAAGGTAGAATCTCCCGCATCCACTGCTGCAGTCGGTGTCGGCGTCCTGGGTGGAGGGGTGGCTCCTCACCCCAAAGGTGGCGTGCCCGTACGCGATGCTCGACCGCCTCGACAAGCCCATCTGTACCGCCGTGCATATGGTACGCTTATATCATCTACAACCGATCCTAAAAAAAAAGAAGATCATCTACAACCGGACCCTCTATTTCATCCCTAAACGCTTGAACGCCCGTTAGGTTAGTGCCTGGTCAAAGAAAAAAAAAGACTCAATCGAACCATCACTTTCTCCTTAAACATCTGTAATCGACGTGGCTCAAATTCATCTCAAATCTTAGGTAATCTGAGAGTTGTTAGGAATAGGTAGCTTTATAATTAGACTAACTAGTAGTAGTTATAGTTAGGCTCTGGCGTTGTCCAAACCGACGTGTGCATCGTGCGCGCTGCTCGGATGCTGCTGTGCTGTGCGCATCGTGGCCGGTCGCAGCCGTGCGTGCTGGCTGTGTGTGCGTGCGTAGCCGCAGCCGCGTGCTGGCCGCCGCCGCCGCCCAGCTCGTCCGTTTCATCGACGACGGCGTCCTCTGCTCGTCCTTTGCGCGCGTGCCTATGCCGCGGGCGTGCTCTGGTGGTGCCGCCCACAGCGTGTTCGCTGAAATGTCTAAAAAAGTGAGGGTCAAAGTAGGGATTGTGGCTGGGTGTAAGGAAAAAAGAGGGGTCAAAACGGACACACCCCAACACTGACCAGGCATGTCCGCGGCCGTTTGAGGGACATGATTTGTTCATTGTGGCTGCAGATGCTCTTACTGAAGTACTGACATGGCCATCTCTCAACACCATTCCGTATAGACTAGAGAGCAGCCTGAGATCACACCTGAATATTTCAGATGTGGAGCTGTCCTCAGGGAGGGGGGGCTGGTTGCATAGTGAATGATCTTCTCCATTGCGACATCGATAACAAAAGGTGATTTTTTTTTTCTAGTTTGTTCAGGTAGCAGACAATGCCTTGGACTTTTTTTGTATGCTACTGAAAACTGCCATTTAGATTGTTGCAACCGTGTATACAGAAAAGGATCAACTGCAGTAATAGATGTATTAGTATTACATGCTTACCTTTTGAACTAGGAATGTAGCAAAATGAAGTATCGAATGTCATGATCATAGTGTCACCATCAGCTAAAACAAACAACATAGTGAAACCATGGAGAGAAAAAATGGTAATCAAATTTCCAGACAAGTTGGATGTATGTCGTACTCGTTGGTTTCTGTGTTCTATGTCGTACTCGTTGGTAAACAAGGATCCAGGGAAAATGCATTGATGTACAACACATTGTTGTGTATTGATGTAACTATTCTGATATACTATGTACTCTTCATGACACAAGATCACGATCGTGATAGTCCTCGAGGACCAAAATCAGGGTTGGGCCGAAACATTGATTTTTTTTCTTTTTGAGGTGCTAAAGTGTCGATCTCTTACATTATTTTGTTCACACATGTAGCCCAGTGCTGCTTGGGAAAAACACTTACTGCAGTAAATCAAGTCTGGCAATTGGTTCATGATGCACTTGTTCATGTTGCCACCATGATCCCATTTGATAGGCCTTTGAGGTAGGTGTCTGAGTCTGTGCCATTATACTGCCAGATTCGGCAAACTGATTTCTGTTCTTAGTGCTGCAATCCATAAGTTCCGTTTACGTTGGTAATTATTTATTTCAAATTTTCTTTTTAGAAATTTTGTGTCTGTTGAGCGTCACTGTGGAACTGCACTTAGTCTTTGGGAAAAAAGAACAACCTTCATTACAATTCTCAGAAATGGAGCCGCCAGAGAAGGCTACTCCATGTCGACTCGCATCGTCCTCTAGCTCAATCCGGGCCAGGGGATGTGACATCTTTGACCAGTAAAATGGATCATATGGCACTGTGTGCAGGGATCCTCTATTGTTATCATCACCACTTGATCTGCAGAGAAGATTATTCAATGATAAGGCCTTTTTGGACTTCTAGCTTAATCATCACCACTCGATGAAGAAGGCCGAGTCAACAAGGAGCTTATCACTTTGTCTTTAAGTGCTGTCTTCTTTCCTGGCACCGGCAGAGTTCATTGCTGATACTTCTCTGAAATCCCCAGGCTCCATGAGTGGCCACTGAACGCCGTAGTATCTGGGTAAGAACCTTTTGTTTTTCACCGTAGTAGTACATCTTCTAGAGTGGTATTTGAACTGCATGTTTGCATCAGAGCTGCGGTTCTTCTTGCCAATCACTGCATCGGTTTTCAGTGAGTTCATTCGTGCATGGCATTCTAATTGATTGCTTAATAGTATCAGCTGTAACAGGTCGGAAGTACGAAGCAGTACCACCAAGGAAGCCTTTCTTGTGCAGGAAAGGCAGAGCTCAGAGTCGTCAGCTCAATTTTTTCTGGTTTTGTTGACTTTGCAGCAGATGCGGTGAAGTTTGCAACACGGCGCAAGCTGAAGCAGGTACGGCCATCATCCATTCTATTTTCTCGAGCTGATATTAGTTGAGAAGTTGAGAATGATCGGATCTTCCTTGTGCATTTGGCACAAATAAATTTAGGGTGATTAATGCTAACATGTGTTTCGCGCTAGTAGATTTTTTGGTGATTAAAAACGATGTGTACTACCCCCTAGATGAAACGAGCTACAAGAAAAATAAAATAAATATGTTTAATGTTTTACATGGCTTGTTTATACCTAAACATATTAAAACTTTTAAATCGCCATAACTGAATCTAAACAAATCACAACCAATACATCTTCCATCGATGTACCAAAACAAATAAATCACGACCGAAAGATCATCACAATTGCACCTAAGCTATTCGATCGACAGATCTTCGTAGGCATGCCTATTAATTATTTTTGAACATAATATGCCAGTTTACTTTCAGAAGTATATTGAAATGTCTACCTTCTTGATAAAAATAATTACATCAACGCAGATTTTAGTTACGAATGATACATACGGCTTTGGACCTGAGAAAGAGTATTGTTATGCTATTTCATAAATGGTAAGGCCCAGTTTGAAATGCAGGAACTTAAAATACTGAAACAGAAAAACCACATTAATTATGTGGCATGCATATTGGATTCCTATACTAAAATCATGAAAAAAATAGCAAATGTGGCACATGGGCCACACAGGAAAAAGCAGAGTAATTAGAGATACAAAGAGAAGATATACCTCATATTTGGTTTCCTATGAAATTTCTACAAAAATAGCCTATTTTTATCGGATTTCTAAGTTTCGCATTTTTTATTCCTAACAATCACATCCTTCAAAAATTTTATGTGGGCATTGTTTTCTAAGAAGACAATCCACCTATCTTGCATTATCTTTTCGTTTCCTCTCGGAAAATCCTCGGCTCCATGTCCTTTCTTAGGAAAATCGAGTGCTTGTGTTATTGGTGGAATGGGAGGGGAGGAGTTCTCGATAAGAAATGATATTGATAGCAGAGCTCACAAATGAAGGATGTGCAGGACTGTGCTACAGCCCGTCCGACAGTGATGGCGGTGGTCGGTTTAGGCATGAATCTTGCGCATAGCTATTGTTGGTCATGGCTTCCGAGAATGTTGTTCATGCTTCGACCGCGCGTTGGAAGCAAGACACGATGACCTCTAGATAGGCACCGAAAGCAACGGTCCTTCAGCTACGCGGGATGAGACGACCGCGCGTTGGAAGCAAGACGACGGTGGACGGAAGGCCGCGAGCGACGTCGCGTAATGAGGTGCCAGTTGCCCAAAGAATCTTCATGAGGTGCGGATGCGCAACATAGAGGAATAGGTGTTGTTTCTTGGTTGAAGCACCTATGCTAGTCTCCCGAACCCGAGCGCACGGGACTGGCCACCGGGACGAACACACCGTCCCCAGCAACAGTGGTGTGCGGCGAACCTACAGGGAGGACTTGAGTCGGAGGCGACAACAATGGAGCTTCAGGCATGCATCATAGCCAAGGCGACCGGCCGACGGGAGGGACGCCCAGGAGACGGACACGGCGGGGGGCCAATCCCCTGGTCGGCGGAGGCGCCGACAATAGAAGCGCGCGTGGATGCATGGAGTCCGTCGCTGGAGGGGCCGTGCAGGGGGAGGAAAGGCGAGGAGCCATGACACGCACGGATGGCCGGGAGCACGAGGGAGCGGAGCTCCGGGTTGATTCTGGCTTTCCACAGTGCCAGATTCTGCTACACCTTGATGGTGTGTAGATGCATGGGAGCGAGATTCTTTGGTTTCTAGGTGCAACCACTTGGAGACGATATCTCCGGCTATATTCAATCATTATGGATGGCTATCTAGTAATAAGATTCGTGATACACGACTTGTAGCATGTCATTCTTGTTGAAGCTGTGTTAGCTAGCTCTGGGAGTGTGCTCCTTCTATTTATTTATGTGGGAGACTAAATACTTTGCAATAAAATGGTAGCGTGGATAGCGATAAAAACGAAGTGGAAACGATCAGAACTGATTGCTACCACTTTTTTTTTTCATTTTTTAGAAGAGGAAACAAATACAGAAATCACAGAAATATGGAAACAGATACTGTCAAAAAAAGATACAGACCGACGCGGATACATACGAAAGCGGAGTTTTGGCGTGTCTCTAACACTAGGCTACGCAGATACGCCTACTCTTAGGGGAGAAGGCTGGAGGGATTACGTGATTAGATAGTACAATTGGTTGGGATGGGCCTGCGTTTTATAGAGATTGGCAAAGGCTTGCTGTACTAGACGAGAAACAACCATGACTGACATCCACCCTAAAATAGGAAGTTCTGTATTTGACGGAAACGGCCGTGGCTGTTCCGCCAGAAAGCACTGCTCTGTTTCCACATAAAAGTTTATTTTTTTTCATTTCCGTTCCGCAAAAATCTATTTCCGTTTCCATATTTCCTTTGCATTTCCGGTTTTTTCGCGGAAAAGTTGAGAACTTTCCGCTCCATTTTCATTTCTAGCATGAGAGATAAATATTGTAACTTACTGCCTCCGTCCCGTAATATAAGAGCAGTTCTTTACACTACTGTAGTATCGGGGACACTTTTATATTATGGGACAAAGGGAGTAGAATTTTTCTTCCAATGTATGAAATGCTCTTGCTTGACCCTTAAAAATTGATTTTGTGTAGGATTTAGCATTTTAACATCTATGCATTAAATAAGATACATTCGGTTGTGAATGGAATAAACATGTTTGTTTCCGTATTAGAAGTGGATTAGTGGATATGTTAATGTGATGTTCACTAATGTAATAGTACGGAATTCAGAAGTGGAAGTGGCTCGAGGCAAAATGTCACCTGCTTTGGTGAACTTCAGTACCCATCTTTGCTGAAGCTAGTAAAACCTTGTTTGCAAGCAATGTCTAGTATAGCATTACCATTTTGCATAATTGTGCTATGTGCATTATGCTGACCAAGTTGCTTTGTGCATTAATATGAACAGGGTGTTCGTGAACGAGCAGATGGGTGCCGTGTTGGCAAACTTGCTCACCAAATGCATGGTTTCTGGACGATTACATTTTGCTGCGCATACGATTCATAATGGGATTCCTCCTCGTTCTGCACTATGTGGCATTCGGCTTTTTGGTAGCACCGGTAAACACTTCAAGAGATTCCAGAGCGAGGGTACTCGATGCTGTGTGTGACATGCTACTAGTTTATGTTATGGGAGCCATGCAAGCCGCACCTTTCAAGAATGAGATGTTCCCAATCTGGGCCGTTTTGCTGGTCAGTTCCCGTTCTTGCACCAACTTCATGTCTAAGTACAATACTTACTTTGAGCTGAGAAACATGTTGAAGCTTTCGGCAGCAGCATTGTTGAATGTAAAACATGGCCCCAAGTCGTCGCGCGCTTTGTTATGGTTCTTTTGGGGTACCTTGGTCGTCAAGAGCTTGTATAGGATTAGAGCACGCAAGCAAGCATCTGAATCCTTGTGGCACGGTCGCAGCTCAGAACTTGTTTCGGAGTACATGGGCGTTGTTGACCATAATTTGAGCAACTTCAACCGAGATACTCTGGAAGGATGCAAATACTTGGTCTATGGAGAATCAAAGAAAAATATCACAATGGGGCTTAGTCCAAGTACTAACGACCTGAAGTCGGTAGTTAGCTTGGACAACATTTGGCTACATGATGGCAGCACACTGTTACGCATCATCAACAAGCGGAAGAACACGGTCAAGGATCTGACCCTGGCCTTTGCCATGTCTCGTCTGCTCCGGTGTCGGATTGAGGGAGGAAGGCTCCATGAGGACACAATTTCCATGACCAAAGAAGTAATCTGCCCGAGGATCATCCGTGCTGATGATAATGTTGACAGGGTACTAGCCGGTATCCTGCTGATGGATCTTTCGTGATACGGGGCTAACCCGGTGTAGGCCGATCTTTCACGTTTGGAGTGGGATCCCTCGAAGAACACGATGAACACAGGGAAGAACGGAGAGAAATCACAAGAGGAAACACTCAAGAACAAGTCTAATCACACATCCACTGGACAATCAAACACACAAGATCACAAGGTACATAAACAACAAAGGGAAAGATACAAGGTAAGGTTCATCTCCAAGAGGAGGTCTTGATGTTATCCTAGACGGATCTTCCCACAAGGGGGTCTTGATGATATCCCGCAGGATCTTCTCACATGGAGGTCTTGAACTCCATGGGAGTGGTAGTCTCTCTCTCTCTCTCAAGAGTAGAGGCACGAGCAAAGCTCACCTAAGAATGAGCTATCATATTTGCTAACCCTAGAAAGGAGGTGGAGAGGGTCTATTTATAGTCTTAGCCACAAAGGGGAAAGGGGGAGAGGATACAAGGCCAAAGGCCGCGGCTGCGCACTGGCAGTTACCGGACGTCCGGTGGGGGTCGGACGTCCGATGGCTCGGGACGGGCCGGACGTCCGGAAGTCTTCGGACTTCCGCTGTTTTCCTTCTGGACTGGTGGCACAGGACGTCCGGTCGGCGTCGGTTGTCCGGGCGCTGGTACTTGTCGGACGTCCGGTATCTGGCGGTCGTCCGGGCGCTGTAGAGTCCCTCGGCTGTAGCTGTTCTGGCGGGCTGAACCTCCAGGCGTCGGACGTCCGGTAAGGACCGGTCGTCCGGTGGCTGTGACTTGTAGCAGCTCCGTTTCTTCTGTCTTCTCTTCCATGCTTCCCTCGCGGATGGTGTAGTTGTTCCTTGGTGCTTGCACTCCTCCTCGACATCCGTGAAGCTCCGACAATACCTATGCATGCACACGGGAGAAGTGTCAAGTAGTATACCATCCTCGAAGGGGTCAAGTGAGCACGTGTAAAGGAGAAGATTCACCTTTGTGTATGTGAAGTAGAGGTTGCACGTGTCACTTGCCAAACGGACTCTTGACATGGTGATGACCGTAGGATGCTCCGCATCATCCCCTCCCCCTTGGAAAAGATCCGACCTCGGATCGAAAACCAAATCACCATGGGAAAGAGATGGCGTTGCCGTGTTGAAGCGGTCGATCGCCAAGCACTCATCATCTTGAAGCTTGAAATAGGCACTCTCCAATGTCGCACCGTCTTGTGATTCCTTCAAAAGGAGCAAATAGAACAAACACTTGGAAAAACAAATGTGGTTAGCGTTATTGCAAAACCAAGCATTCAAGTGGTGATTCACCAAATAAGTGTCGTCATCAAGCATAGCATATGGTGTGACAAAGGATTGTGACATGACATGTAAGCATATCAATCGAGCACAAGCAAAGATATCATGGGGACAAGCATGTAAATGTGAGGTAGAGATGCAAATATGTGTGACAAGAGCATAAGCATCCACCTCAAGGTCATAGCAAGCATGCATAAAGCGCTCGACAAATGGTCGATGGTAGGCATAGGAATCATTCACAACACCAAATAAGATGAGATGTCTAAACACATGGGTCAAGTGCAAGACAATCCAAGCATAATGTGCATAGGGTGTAGTGAATATAGTGTGGCACTCAACACAATATAAAGAGCAATTGTTCATCATGTGTGAGGCAATCAAGTCAAGCATGTGACAAGCAAAGGGACATGGCATATGTGAAGAAATGATATTGGTGCAACCAATCATATGATAGTAGCAAGTAGACCAAGAATTGGATGCAACACACAAGGTATATATATCATGAAGCATGGGAATGTGGCAATCATGGTTGAAAGTAATATCTCGAACATGCGTGCAAATGGTGCAAGCAACACATGAAGTATGATCCACAATATCCAAACTCAAGAAGGATGTCACCTTGAAAGTGTGTCCTTGTGCATTCTTCACAATGCCGAAGTGGAAGCAAATATGGTGTAGAAGCGAGTCGTGGTAGAATGCATGAGGCTCGCTCTCAAGAGCTCGAATGGTCAACTCACGTGAAGTGGAAGTCGACACAAAGTCCAAGTATCCTACACATGCACAAAACAAAACAAAGAACGTATGGGCATGGTAGATAAACACATCATCCATCATGATGGTTCTCATCTTTTGCACATAACCATTAGAAGCACAAGTGCATGAATAATATGATGCAACAATGGCAATATTTATGGCACTAGGTATATGGTGCAAAGAAGTAAGACAAGCATGCTTCACAAGTAATATGTCAAAATCTCCAAACATGTGTGAGAATGCTATGGGGGCAATCTCATGAGCAAGAAGAGAATCATTGTTGCACTCAATACATGGCAAATCATCTAGCATGAGAGAAGCAACACATGGAGATATATGACAAGAAGCAATATGAATCATGTGCAAAGCATATAGATGGTTGTCATCAACCGCATGAAATGGTGATGCAACATAAGCAAGCATAGTAATCAAGTCGTGCAAACTAGTGGAGCGAAGATGCAACACACTAGAATAAATCATGGCAATAATGTCATGTGAGAAAATAATAGGCATAGGGAGTGCACATGACATATCGCAAGCACGAACACAAAGCAAGATGGAAGTATCATCATAGGAATGGTGCACAAAAGGAGAATGGCAAGAACAAGCAATATCTCCACCAAGCTTGCAAATACACATACAAGTACTAGAATCAATCATCATGTGTAATGCAAAGCATGGGTCACAAATGCATGTCAAAGGCATAGGAATGAGCATATCATGCAAAGTGAACATGGCAAGATGGGCATATGATATGTAATGAACAATAACCCATAGCCAAGTGAGGGCCATGTAGAATGAATGCGCGAAGTATTTGCGCGAAGAGAGCGGTGGGAAAGACAATCCATGGGATCCCAAATCATCGTTGCTCTCTAGAGCTCGTTTTATCAACTCGTGGGATTGCGAGGTTGACAAGTATTCGTGGGTACCTACACAAAAGAGACACAAACCAAAAAAATTGTGCGCGTGGTAAATGTACACATCATCCATCGTGATGTGTATGTGTACATGTGAGTTCGCACAAGATAAGCATCGCTCAAAGAAATTTGATGCATGGTATAAGAACATGTCATCCATCATGAATGAATAGTTATTATGTATGACATGATGGGGATGCAAATTGAGCATACAATTATATGGCACGTCAATAGCATGTTTATTCATGGGAAACATATGGTGCACATAATTATTGGGATCATGCAATGAATGGGATGGATCAAAATCTCCTAAAATGCATGAGGAAACTATGGGGGTCTCCTCATGATCAATATCGGAAACATCACATGAAGAAAATGGACAACATCCAAAACAATGCATATCTGAAGCTAGGTGGTCATGGCATGGCATATGAGATAAATGATGCAAAGGGAGCATATCAATATCATCACAAGAAAAACAAATGCCAATAACCATGGGCTTGTCATCTATGCCGTAAGTGCAAATTATGTTTATTTTAATAGCATATGCATAGTCACTATGAAAAGATTGCAAATAAGACATATGGTATATCTCATGCATAGCATGTGACAAGTCAAGCGGATTATCAAACATGATGTGACCTAAAGAATTGTCACAAGAAATCCTATGTAACATGGCATCACAACTAATAGACTTCACAATAGAATCATCATACTCATCATAAATGGGCAAATCATCGCATGGGGAAATCATACTAGCATGAAGCATGGCAATAGGTGGATCAACATCATGCAAGCAATCAATGTCAAGAATGTCCACTAGTGGGACTAGAGCATCACCATCACCTTTGTTACCTTTGTCATTCCGCTCAAGGGGTGTAGGTGAGGTGGCAAAGACCAAATGGTGGTCATTTTCATCTTGATGGAACCATGTGGGGGGTGCATCATATTCCACCATGGCCATCGTCTTGTCCAAAGGGAGGACGAAGTCGTCGAGGATCGGCGCGTCATCATAAACGGGACCTAGCACCAAATGAGAAGACACAATAGAGGTAGAGGTCAAGTTGTTAGAAATGCAAATGGCCTCATGAGACCTATCAACTATCTCACTCTCTCTATGTGGTGGTTCACTCACTCCCTCAAAGTAGGTGCACTCAAAGTCACATATGGTGGAGTCACTCATCTCACACAAGTGGTGGGGGTTGTGGCTCTCCTCACATGGAAAGTGGGGCAACTCATCATATATGGGGCTAGTGGTGAAGTCACTCTCACTCTCAATATGGTGGCAAAAGTCACTCAAGTCATCATACATCGCCGTGGTCGAAGGGAAGATCCCATGCTCAACCATCTCGTCGTCGTCGCCGTGGATGAAGGCCGAAGATGGCACATCATCACTCTCTTCCATGACCGAAGGGAAAATCCCATGCTTGATCATCTCGTCACCGTCATCGTTAATGAAGGCCGAAGATGGCACATCATCACTCTCGCCTCCTAAGATGGAAGCATCATCCTTGCTCGCCAACTTGTCGCTCGCCTCCAAAGCTTGGTCCTTGAAGGTCTCCGTAGTCGTACTCGTCGCCGCACCCTCTTGAAAAAGAGTCAAAGTAGACTCGGCATCATCAATGCCACAAGGAGGGATGGCGGTGAAGTCGAACTTGGGAGCATCATCTTGGAGCTCGTCGGGCTTGGACATCGTGGTGGTACTAGCCTCATGCTTGTCGTAGAGCTTGGTCGCCGCGAAGTGTGCTTGGGGTGGAGAAGCCTTGGCCTTCATGAGTTCTTGTTCCGCCTTGAGAGCACCAATGTAGTAGTCGTCAATGGACTTGTAGTTCTTGAGGAAGATGGTCTTGGAGATGTCGTTGTGCAATCCCATCATGAAGTGGAACTTCATTGACATGGGGTCATCCATGCCGGCTCGTCGCAAGGCAATCTTCATCTCCTTGAAGTACTTGTCGATGGACTTGGATCCTTGGGTGGTGTTCTCCAATTGGCGTCGAAGTTGTTCAGTGTAGGTTGGAGGCACAAACTCTCGCCGCAAAGCTCTCTTCGTCTTGGGCCAACTCATGTCGTAGTACTCCGAAGGTGTGTGAAGCCACCAAGTTGAGGCGTATTCGTGGAAGTTTCTTGTGGCGCACTTCACTTGATCTTCGAGAGGAACTTGATGTAGCTTGAGGTAGTCGTCCATTAAACGCTCCCACTCGAGGTACTCCTCGGGTTCGTGAGTCCCATAGAAAGGAATCGCGTGGTCGATGTCGAGGTCGTAGTAGCTCGTGGAAGTCGCGGACTTGAGCTTGGGGAGCTTCTCTTGAGCGTAGTCTTGGGGTGCTTGTTGGTGAATATGTCGTATGTCCGTAGGCGAAGATGCCTTGAAGTCGCTTGGCGAAGATTCCAAGGGATATGGTGAAGTCGTTGAGCGGTTGTTGGTGTTGAGCTCTTGACCTTCACGTTCTTGTTGGTGATGGTGTCGATGCCGATGTGATCTTGCCGGAGATGGTAGCTTGGAAGCATGTGCTCTTGAGCGTCTTCTCGAAGATGAGGAAGATCGCGTGTAGGACTTGATGAGGGCTTTGATCTCCTCCATTTGAGCTTGCATCTCGGCGTTGGAGTTGTTGTTCGTGGCATCGAACTCGTCGTTGTTGTTGTAGACCGAAAGTGAAATGCCTTGCCTATCCATCACAAGACTCGAGTAGAGGTGAGTAGGAAATGAGATAAACAATACCAAGTTACCTTTTCCCAAAGTTGAGGATGTATCCCGTTTCACTCAATGTGAAATGAAAGAATAGTGGAATTGGTACCGGACTTGTTCACTCACACCTATCAAGTAAAGCTTATGGTAGAGCTCGGTGAGGATAGTGGCACAAAAAATTTGATGCAAAATGTTAGCAAGAGTCAATAATGTTGAAAGAGATTCACAAATTCGCAAGTGAAACAAGTAGACCAATAGCAATATGTGGCACACGGAAACACACACACGAATAGATAAATGGGGTCGTGCAACCAAGGAATGAGCACCAAATGTGGAATCCACGGAAAACGCTCGTGTTGCACAACTCAAGAGAGACGCTAGCACGATTTCTCAATAGGCGGATACGACACTTTTGCACAACCTACACTAGTAGAAAATGGACCTAATATGAGACACATTAGTGCCGGTTTGGTTTCGAGCCGGCACTAATGTGTCCATTAGTGCCGGTTCCAACGGCTAGCCAGCCGTCCTCATTAGTACCGGTTCGTGGCGAACCTTTAGTACCGGTTCGTGCCACGAACCGGTACTAAAGATGGTGGTGGCAGGGTGTTGTCAGTCTGGGGCCCGTCCAGCACCTTTAGTACCGGTTCGTGGCACGAACCAGTACTAAAGGTCGACGTACATAAACCCCTCGTCCACCCGAGCCACTCTGTTCTTCCCCTTTCCCCTCACTTCTCCTCTGTTCTTCCCCTTTCCCCTCGAGCTCCTCACAAATTTTGCCCAAAATTTGTCAAGATTTGAAGGCCCCCATCCATTCAAATGATCACAAAGGTTAGCAACTTTGTCCTTTCAACTCTCATTGCTAGATTAGCTCTTGCAATGCTTTGTATAGTGATTAATTTGGGAGGAATTATATTTGCTAGTATTTGATTTATATGCAATTTGAGGTCAAAAATAACACTTAGTTTGCATATGTAGGTGTGGTTTACTTAGTTCCTTCTAAATCTCCGTCGTAACCACCGTCGATCGCCCGCACCGTCCCGTCACCGGCACCACCTTGTGGTGAGCCTCTTGTTCATGAATGTTTTACATTACCAAATTGATGTTTGTGTGATTTGGATATATAGTTACTCGTATAATTATCTTACCCGTACGTTGTTTGTTATACATAGTGCCATGGTTTTGATATCCGTCCCCGTCGGCCCTCGTCCTTGTTATGATTCGGATGTGGTATATTCTCTTTTAAAACTAGTTGTTGCATTTCGTGTTTATGACAAATTATGCCCATCAAGTTGACATAGATATTTTTATCTAGGAGGTATGTGAACCGGAAATTCCAACCGACCCTATTGTCGAGAGGTTAAATTTAGTTGAAAGAGAAAACGAGTATTTGAAAGAAAAATTGAAAAGAATTGAGGGGGAGAAGATGGAATTGGAGTTGCATGTTCCCAATGTCGTCGATGATCACAAGATCAAGATGGAGAAAATGAGGTTGAAGATTAGAAAGATTAGAAAATATGCCATTGATAGTGTGGCTTGGTATCATTATGTTGTTGGATCAATTGTTACCTTAGTTACGATCTTCACCGAATTTGTTGTTGCATTTAAATTCTTTATCTAGAGAGTTATTTGTATGTTGCATTTAATTAAGTGCTGTATATGAACTTTATGTACGAACTTTATGTATGAACTTGTATTAATTTGGTCTATTTGGTTTTGTGTAATGAAGATGAGCCGACAATGGATGTATGATGACCGATGCTCTCCCGAGTTCATTAATGGCGTGCATAATTTTCTGCGGGCCGCTGAGGCAAACAAGCGGGCGGATGGTTTTATGCCTTGTCCATGTGCTGGCTGTAAGAATGGACACAGTTACTCTACAGAAAAAACCATTCACATCCACCTATTTAAGTCCGGTTTCATGCCCCACTATAATGTTTGGACCAAGCACGGAGAAATAGGGGTTATGATGGAAGACAGTGAAGAAGAAGAGGACGACGACGGCTATCCTGGCCATGGGTTCCCTGAATACGATGATACAACAATGGGGGAAGAAGCTGAGCCGGCAATGCGGGAAGAAGCTGAAGAAGAGGCATCAGATGCGCCCGCTGATGATCTAGGTCGGGCCATTGCCGATGCAAAGAGAAACTGCGCAAGTGATCTGGAGAGGACGAAGTTGTAGCGCATGTTAGAGGATCACAAGAAATTGTTGTACCCGAATTGCGAAGCTGACAAAAAAAAGTTGGGCACCACACTTGAATTGCTGCAATGGAAGGTAGAGATTGGTGTATCTGACAAGGGATTTGGAAAGTTGCTGGTAATGATAAAGAACATGCTTCCAAAGGACAACGAATTGCCCGAGAGTACGTATGAAGCAAAGAAGGTTGTCTGCCCTCTAGGGTTAGAGGTGCAAAAGATACATGCATGCCCTAATGACTGCATCCTCTACCGCGGTGAGTACGAGGATTTGAACGCTTGCCCGGTATGCGGTGCATTGCATTATAAGATCAGTCGCGATGACCTTGGTGATGTCGAGGGCGAGCGCCCCAGGAAGAAGATTCCTGCCAAGGTGATGTGGTATGCTCCTATAATACCACGGTTGAAACGTTTGTTCCAAAACAAAGAGCATGCAAAGGCGATGCAGTGGCACGCAAAAGACCGTAAGAAAGACGGAAAGTTGAGAGTACCCGCTGACGGTTCGCAGTGGAGAAAAATCAAGAGAAAGTACTGGGAGGAGTTTGCAGGTGACCCAAGGAAGGTATGGTTTGGTCTAAGCGCAGATGACATTAATCCTTTTGGGGAGCAGAGCAGCAACCATAGCACGTGGCATGTGACTCTATGTTTGTATAACCTTCCTCCTTGGTTGTGCATGAAGTGGAAGTTCATTATGATGCCAGTGCTCATCCAAGGCCCTAAGCAACCCGACAACGACATTGATGTGTACCTAAGGCCATTAGTTGAAGAACTATTACAGCTGTGGAATGGAACAGGTGTACGTGCGTGGGATGAGCACGGACAGGAAGAATTTGACCTAAAGGCGTTGCTGTTCGTGACCATCAATGATTGGCCTGCTCTCAGTAACCTTTCAGGACAGACAAACAAGGGATACCGCGGATGCATGCACTGTTTGGATGATACCGACAGTATATATTTGGATAGTTGTAGGAAGAATGTGTACCTGGGACATCGTCGATTTCTTCCGACAAGGCATCCCGTAAGAAAGAAAGGCAAGCATTTCAAAGGTGAGGTGGATCACCGGACGAAGCCTCGCCACCGTACTGGTGCTGATGTACATGATATGGTAAAGGATTTGGAGGTAATCTTTGGAAAGGGTCCTGGCGGAAAACCTGTTCCGAAGGACGCTGATGGACGCGCACCCATGTGGAAGAAGAAATCTATATTTTGGGACCTGCCATATTGGAAAGACCTAGAGGTCCGCTCCGCAATTGACGTGATGCAGGTGACGAAGAATCTTTGCGTGACCCTGCTTGGCTTTTTGGGCGTGTATGGGAAGACAAAAGATACACCAGAGGCACGGGAGGACCAGCAACGTATGCACGGGAAAGACGGCATACATCAGGGTCAGGCCAGCTACGCTCTTACCAAAGAAGAGAAGGAAATCTTCTTCGAATGCTTGCTCAGCATGAAGGTACCGTCTGGCTTCTCGCCGAATATAAAGGGAATAATAAATATGGCAGAGAAAAAGTTCCAGAACCTAAAGTCTCATGACTGCCACGTGATTATGACGCAACTCCTTCCGTTGCACTGAGGGGGCTTCTACAGGAAAATGTTCGATTAGCCATTGTGAAGCTATGTGCATTCCTCAATGCAATATCTCAGAAGGTAATCGATCCAGAAATCATACCAAGGTTACAGAATGATTTGGTGCAATGTCTTGTCAGTTTCGAGTTGGTGTTCCCACCATCCTTCTTCAACATCATGACACACGTCCTAGTTCACCTTTGCGAAGAGATTAATGTTTTGGGTCCTATATTTTTACACAATATGTTCCCCTTTGAAAGGTTCATGGGAGTCTTGAAGAAATATGTTCATAACCGTGCTAGGCCAGAAGAAAGCATCTCGAAGGGCCATGAAAATGAGGAGGTCATTGAGTTTTGTATTGACTTCATTCCTGACCTTAAGCCGATTGGTGTTCCTGAATCGCGGCATAAGGGCAGACTGGAAGGAAAATGCATGCTAGGAGGGCATCAAATAATATTTATGGACGGGCATTCTCTCACTGAAGCACACTACACAGTTCTATAGAATTCCGCCTTGGTGGCTCCGTATATGGAGGAACACAAGAATTTTCTACAGTCCAAACACCCGGAGAAGTCTGACGACTGGATTACACGCGAACAAATAAGGACTTTCGCCGGTTGGTTGCAGAAACATGCCCTGAATGATGGCGATATTCAAAATGACCTGTACTCGCTGTCCCAGTTACCATCTTCGAATATAATGAATTTCAAAGGGTACCAGATAAATGGGAATACATTTTACATGATCGCCCAAGATAAGAAGAGCACCAACCAAAACAGTGGTGTCCGCTTTGATGCAACAACCAACACGGGAAAGGAAACATATTATGGTTACATAGAGGACATATGGGAACTTAACTATGGATCAGGTGATTTGTAGGTCCCTTTGTTTCGGTGCAAATGGGTCAATATGACACGAGGCGGTGTAACGGAAGACCCGCAGTACGGAATGACAACAGTGGATCTCAACAATCTTGCGTATGCAGACGAACCATTCGTCCTAGCCAATGATGTGGCGCAGATTTTTTATGTGAAAGACATGTCTTCCAGGCCGAGAAAAAGAAAAGATAAGGAAGCAAATGGATCATACGACGAGCCAAAGCGCCACATAGTTCTTTCAGGAAAAAGAAACATCATGGGAGTGGATGACAAGACAGACATGTCAGAAGATTATGAAAAGTTTGATGAAATTGCTCCATTCATAGTGAATATTGACACGAGCATCCTATTAAATGATGAAGATTTTCCATGGTTACGGCGCAAAGGGACACACGCGAAAAAAAAGTTTCACACCGAATGATCTGGGATGTGATCGGCTTCACTATCATCACTTTCTTCTGTGTTTCACACCCAGGAGGGAATGTCTGTAATAGTTAGGGTAGTTATGTGTTTTGGCATTTGAAACGCGAAGAAATTTTATGTGCAAACAAATTCTTTTCATGCATTTACTGATTTTTTTCAGCTAAATGACCTTGAAATTGAAAAGCATTTCAAATGAACTCAGAAAACGTTGAAAGTTGGCATGGTGTCATAATTTCATACAAATAGCATGTGCAAGAAAGTAGAGAGGGTTACGGCAAAAACTGGATGCACTTCGTGTACAAAATGGACAATCTCTTTTGAAGTATCAGGGTTTCCGACGAAAACTGAACTGTTACAAAGGCATTTCATTTTTTAAATAACCTAAGCATTACCAAATTGAATATAATGATAAAACACACTAATATTAAACATAAGAAAAAAGAATCACTGAAAAAACTTTTTTCAAAGTTAAGTTATTCACAAACTAGTGATTCACACAAATTTCAAATAATTCAAAATTTAAACTATTCAAATTTGAAAACTACCGGCACTAACAGAGAGTTTGAATTTTTTGTACCTAAAGCAAAAATATTCACAAAGAAACTCTAAATACAGCAAAAAACAACTCAAAAATAAATAAAGCAAAAAAAATAAGAAAAAAAAGCCCGCCTACTGGGCCAAAGCGGCCTGCATACGACTAGCAACACAACCTTTTTTTGGGCTAGGATGCAGGCCCGCAAAGGCCCAGTAGGCCCACTGGGCGAAGAGGATAGGTAGGCCCAGTAGGCCTGGTTAGGAGAGGAGCTCGAGAGAGCTACCGCACTAGGGCTTATAAACCAGTGCGATAGCCCTTCGACTAGCGAGGTGGGACTAAACTTGCGCACCGCCTGGAGCCAGCGCACCCCCTTTAGTACCGGGTCGTGGCTCCAACCGGTACTAAAGACCCCCTCCCTTTAGTACCGGTTCGTGCCACGACCCGGTACTAAAGGGGGTGCGCTTCCTGCCGCTTGGCAGGGCCAAAACAGACCTTTAGTACCGGTTGGTGGCTCCAACCGGTACTAAAGGTCCATCCTATATATACAACACTTGAAAAAAATTCAGTTTCCCTCTGTTCTTCCCTCTGTTTCCTCCCTCCATCGCGCCGCCCGGCCCCGATCGTCGCCGCCCCCGCCCCTCGTCGCCGACCCCGGCCGTCCCCGCCCCTCGTCGCCGGCCCC
>NC_041385.1:19051495-19061490 GCF_002162155.2 Triticum dicoccoides
GCCGCCCCGTCCCATCGCCCCGGCCGCCCCGCCCCGTCGTCGCCGCCCCGTCCCGTCGCCCCGTCGTCGCCGGCCCGTCGTCGCCTCGCCGGTGAGCTCGCCCCGGCCGCCATGTCCACTCACACACACACACTACACACACACACGCACACACACACACGCACACATTACACACACACACACATTAGTTTGTTTGTTATAATGTTTTCTGTTTTTTAGTTATAAAAATGTTAGAAATTATTCTGTTTTTTAGTTATATAAATATTAGAAATGTTAGTTTTATAGAAATATTATAAATGTTTTCTGTTTTTTAGTTATAGAAATATTTATAGAAATGTTAGCAATTTTTCTGTTTTTTAGTTATATAAATATTAGAATTGTTATGGAAATGTTAGTTATATAATCAGGAAATTTTAGAATTAGTTTTATTAGATGAATTAGATTAATGTCAAATTGTTAGAATTTGCATATATATAGAATTTTAGTTATCACAATCCAATCATTTAAAAAATGTTACTTTTTGCGGGCATATAGTATTTGTTCTCGACGATATGCCCGGCCCGCATCCTCGCCGTCGACCCGTTCGCGACGACGTCCTGCTTGAGGGGACCCATGTCCGGGACTGGGCTCCGCCGGGCTGGCACTGGGAGGTGCTACCTGGAGGGGCGCGCCGCTTGGTGAGGAACCCAACCTCGGGTCCCGTCGTCGACCCTGATCTTCTTTGGTGGCGTTCACGTGGGCCACATTCGGTGCAGAGGCAGCCGGCCCCGCCGGAGGTGGCGCGTCGCCGTATCAGGGAGGAAGATGAGCACGTCCATGGCTACATGGCTGCTATGGACGACGTCAGGTTCTCCACTACTTGGCGGGTTCTTTGGGCAGATGACCGGAGATATGATCCTGTGATGGTTCCTTCTCTTTGGGTGTGCACCGCCCGCGCCCCAGGAACCGCGAGTGGCGCCCTAGATTCATCTATAGTACTCGATATTTATAGGTACCTAGCCAGTGATTTATTCGATATATAATATTCGAGATGATGTATTCAAGATTATATATATTAAGACGATCGATGATGTATTCGAGATTATATATTCAAGACGATGTATTCGAGATTCAGTTTTTCCTTATTGACTAATTGCATCCATGCATTGTAATTTGAATACTAAATTATTTTATATTTCTTCTGTATTAGTAAAGTAAAAGCTATGGCGGACAATACCGGCAGAGAGATAGAAGAGGAATTGTTCGACATCATACGCAGCCCTCACAGGCTAGATGATCTAAATGAAGCAGATGACGGCTCCCAATATCTGAACAATACCGGAGAGGGTGATGAAAAGATATTCGATCTCGACGACCGGGCTAATGAAGTCATGAACTATGATTATGATTATGACACAGACAATGTTTGTGATGACACAGACAATGCTGATCTTCAAATAACAAAGACTACCGGTGAGGTATATATATTTATATAAGCATGCATCATGGTGATCATCACAGGTTTTTTTTATTGAAGATATACTAACGAATCGATCTTTCTCCTTTCAGCCCTCCGGATCGAGCAAATCTGCTTCTACAGACAGCAAGACAAAGTGAGGCCTGGGCAGATTGTTGAAGGATGGTGTAAAGTACCACATCGAATCCATCAAACCTAGTGGCTAACCCCTCACGCCTAAGAACATTGCGAACAAGTGGACTCGTCAGTGCGGCGTTCTTGTGAAGGACAAACTCCCGATCTCCATTCAAGAATGGAAAGAGGCAAAGACTAAACATCCAGGTGTTACTTGGGTCGACAACAGAGCCAAAAAAGACCTTGTGAAATCTCTGATGGAACATTTCACCCTACCAGATCATTTCACTAAAGCAGACGTGGAGAAAGTCAAGGCCGCTGCTCCTAAGAAGATGGCAATTGCATTCAACACCCACAAGAAAACTGTATGGGCCAACTACCTCGCTAATGAAAGGAAGACTCCAGAATTCACGGGAACACTAGAGAAGCAAAGAGAGCACTGGGACGATTTCGTGACCTTCAAGGATTAAGAAATATCTAAGGAACGGTCGATGAAAAACAAGGCAAATGCCGCAAGAAAGACGCAGTTCCATAGGCTGGGTCCAGGTGGCTACGCGGTGGGATTGCCTAAGTGGGATAAGTCTGAGCAAGAGATGGAGGATGCAGGGGTCACTCCGGTTACCCGGCACTGGCCCCCCAGGTGCAGAACTTGGTTCTATGCGTATGGGGGAGCGTTGGACCCGAAGACAGGCGAAGTTTCGCGGAAGGCAAGTCTAAAAGGAGCCGAACAAAAGATAATTGACGCAATAGATGAAGCTCGAAGGTGGGTGTTCACGCCCAACAGAGAGAACGACGAGCTTACGCGCGCCCTGGGAAATCCTGAACACCCGGGAAGAACACGAGGCATGGGCGTTATCCCCTGGTATGAGGGCTTTTCAGAATGGAACGAGGACTACAGGAGCCGTGCAAGAAGGAAGATGGAGGAGGAGAAGAAAAGGAAGCTGGAGGAGGAGCAGAGGAAGCAGGACGCAGAACGCCTTCAAGGCCTAGAAGCAAGGCACGCGGACCTGGCACTCAAATTCCAGCAGCAGCAACAGCAGATCGACTCACTTAGCCAGGAAAGGGGGTCTCAGCAGCGGCAGCAACAAGCGGATGATCTGGCAGCATTGGATAGCACCGTCCCATCCATGCCGAGAAGCAGTGTTGGTTCTGCCCCGGGCGACACACTGCTGGATACATACCCTGTGGATGAGATCATAGAGAACACTAACTGTGAGCTACACTCCAAAATGAAGAACATATCCATGAAGGTGGCGGACGGCGTTGCTTTTCCAGTTACCCCCAAAGCAACCTACCATTGCATCCCGATTCCAGAGGGTTATGCTCGTGTCATGGTTGTGTGGACCCATATTCGGGGCTAACGCTTGACATTCCTGGAGGTGAAGACGAGCGCACACTGGGAGAGGCCATACATCGTATCATCCTATGGAGAAAGGATTGCGTCATCTTTCGAAGTCCATCGACACCGCGTCGTCTGCCGACTCCTCCTCGAAGTCCGCCACCGAGTCAGCAGACTCCCGCTCCTCCAAGTCCACGAACGCATGAGACGACTCCTCCTCGAAGTCCGCCACCTTCTCCAAGTCCCCGAACGCGTGAGCTGACTCCTCTGGTTTCAAGCCCGGCACAACGTCATGCCACTTCTCCGGTTTCAAGTACGGCACCGTGTCAGGCCACACCTCCTGCTTCAAGTCTGGCACATCGTCAGGCCACTTCTCCTGGTCCAACTCCACGTCAGCCGTCTCCGCCGGCTCAGCAATCGCAGAAGAGACATCCTGCAGCTTTGGTGCGTAGCGGTACGAGTCGAGGTAGTTCAGGAAGTACAGGCGAAGGCAAGCGATATAAATATGGTCCAAGCCTCGCTCCTCTTCCTCAGAGGCCTTACGACATGACTAAGGAGCAAAACGCAGCCATAGTGCAAGCCCAAGTGGACGCCCATTTTGGACCGAAACTGTAGCGACCCGACCTCAGATGGTCAAGTCTCTGTGCTCAGGTGTCATCCCTGGATCAGTAATGCTGACACCACACAGTACTTCGAAGGATTTATAGCAGAGTAGCAATCACACACTTATTACATCGATGTCTCAAAAGAGAACTTATTACAAAAAATATGGCTTAAGGCCATTTAGTAACGATAACAGCGGAAGACTTGGAAGATAAGTGAGTCCATCAACTCCAACGGCATCATTGAGTATAGAACCACGACCTAAAAGCACCTTACTGGTCGTCTGAAAAGTCTACAACATGAAAGTTGCAGCCCGAAAATGGGTCGGCACATGGAATATGCTGGCAATGTAACACATAGAGAATAATGAATGATAAGCCTATACTACATGCATATATGGCTGGTGGAAAAGCTCTATGGTTACAGTTTTGCGTAAAGCCAGATTTTCCCTACTGCAAAGGAATAAATTTATTTAACTATCATGGTGGTTGTTACACATTGAGAATGGTTGACAACATCCTCAATCCCAATTAAAAGTAATCATCAATAACCCAACAATATTAATTAGAAGCACTAGTAGAAAAAGGGTCAAACGTGCAGCACATTAGTGCCGGTTTGTATTAGAGCCGGCACTAATGTATACATTAGTGCCGGTTCCAACGGCTAGCCGGGCCGCTCTCATTAGTACCGGTTCGTGGCTAACCTTTAGCACCGGTTCGTGCCACGAACCGGTACTAATGAGAGTGGTGGCAGGATGTTGTAAGTCTGGGCCCCATCCAGCACCTTTAGTACCGGTTCGTGCCACGAACCGGTACTAAAGGTCGTCCTACATAAACCCTTCGTCCACCCGAGCCACTCTGTTCTTCCCCTTTCCCCTCACTTTTCCTCTGTTCTTCCCCTTTCCCCTCGAGCTCCTCACAAATTTTACCCAAAATTTGTCAAGATTTGAAGGCCCCCATACATTCAAATGATCACAAAGGTTAGCAACTTTGTCCTTTCAACTCTCATTGCTAGATTAGCTCTTCCCATGCTTTGTATAGTTACTAATTTGTGAGTTTAGTAATTTGGGAGGAAATATATATATGTGCTAGTATTTGATTTATATGCAATTTGAGGTCAAAAATAACACTTAGTTTGCATATGTAGGTGTGGTTTACTTAGTGCCTTCTAAATCTCCGTCGTAACCACCGTCGATCGCCCGCACCGTCCCGTCACCGGCACCACCTTGTGGTGAGCCTCTTGTTCATGTAATTTTATATAAAAAATTGATGTTTGTGTGATTTGGATATATAGTTAATCATGTAATAATTATCTTACCCGTACATTGTTTGTTATACATAGTGCCATGGTTTTGATATCCGTCCCCGTCGGCCCTCGTCCTTGTTATGATTCGGATGTGGTATATTCTCTTTTAAAACTATTAGTTGCATTTCGTGTTTATGACAAATTATGCCCATCAAGTTGACATAGATATTTTTATCTAGGAGGTATGTGAACCGGAAATTCCAACCGACCCTATTGTCGAGAGGTTAATTTAGTTGAAAGAGAAAACGAGTACTTGGAAGAAAAATTGAAAAGAATTGAGGGGAGAAGATGGAATTGGAGTTGCATGTTGCCGATGTCGTCGATGATCACAAGATCAAGATGGAGAAAATGCACTTGAAGAATAGAAAGATTAGAAAATATGCCATCGATAGTGAGGCTTGGTATCATTATGCTGTTGGATCAATTGTTACCTTAGTTGCGATCTTGATCGCATTTGTTGTTGCATTTAAATGCTTTAGCTAGAGAGTTATTTGTTTGTTGCATTTAAGTGTTGTATGAATTTTATGTATGAACTTGTATTAATTTGGTCTATTCGGTGTTGTGTAATGAAGATGAGCCGGCAATGGATGTATGATGACCGATGCTCTCCCAGTTCGTTGAGGGCGTGCATACTTTTCTGCTTGCGGCTGAGGCAAACAAGCGGGCGGATGGTTTTATGCCTTGTCCATGTGGTGTCTGTAAGAATGGTCACAATTACTCTACGTCAAGAATCATTCATGTCCACCTGTTTGAGTCCGGTTTCATGCCCCACTATAATGTTTGGACCAAGCACGGAGAAAGAGGGGTTATGATGGAAGACAATGAAGAAGAAGAGGACGACGACAGCTATCCTGGCCATGGGTTCCCTGAATACGATGATACAACAATGGGGGAAGAAGCTGAGCCGGTAATGCGGGAAGAAGCTAAGCCGGCAATGCGGGAAGAAGCTGAAGAAGAGGCATCAGATGAGCCCGTTGATGATCTAGGTCGGGCCATTGCCGATGCAAAGAGAAACTGCGCAAGTGATTTGGAGAAGAAGAAGTTGCAGCGCATGTTAGAGGATCACAAAAAATTGTTGTACCCGAATTGCGTAGGTGACAAGAAAAAGCTGAGCACCACACTGGAATTGTTGCAATGGAAGGCAGAGAATGGTGTATCTGACAAGGGATTTGGAAAGTTGCTGGTAATGATAAAGGATATGCTTCCAAAGGACAACGAATTGCCCGAGAGTACGTACGAAGCAAAGAAGGCTGTCTGCCCTCTAGGGTTAGAGGTGCAGAAGATACATGCATGCCCTAATGATTGCATCCTCTACCGCGGTGAGTACGAGGATTTGAACGCTTGCCCGGTATGTGGTGCATTGTGCTATAAGATCAGCCGCGATGAGCCTGGTGATGTCGAGGGCGAGCGCCCCAGGAAGAAGATTCCTGCCAAGGTGATGTGGTATTCTCCTATAATACCACGGTTGAAACGTTTGTTCCAAAACAAAGAGCATGCCAAGGTGATGCGATGGCACAGAGAAGACCGTAAGAAAGACGGAAAGTTGAGAGTACCCGCTGACGGGTCGCAGTGGAGAAAAATCGAAAGAAAGTACGGGAAGGAGTTTGCAGATGACGCAAGGAGCGTATGGTTTGGTGTAAGCGCAGATGGCATTAATCCTTTTGGGGAGCAGAGCAGCAACCATAGCACCTGGCCTGTGACTCTATGTTTGTATAACCTTCCTCCTTGGTTGTGCATGAAGCGGAAGTTCATTATGACGCCAGTGCTCATCCAAGGCCCTAAGCAACCCGGCAACGACATTGATGTGTACCTAAGGCCATTAGTTGAAGAACTCTTACAGCTGTGGAATGGAACAGGTGTACGTGCGTGGGATGAGCACATGGGGGAAGAATTTGACCTCAAGGCGTTGCTGTTCGTGACCATCAATGATTGGCCTGCTCTCAGTAACCTTTCAGGACAGACAAACAAGGGATACCGCGGATGCACGCACTGTTTGGATGATACCGACAGTATATATTTGAATAGTTGTAAGAAGAATGTGTACCTGGGACATCGTCGATTTCTTCCGAGCAGGCATCCCGTAATAAAGAAAGGCAAGCATTTCAAAGGTGAGGCGGATCACCGGACGAAGCCTCGCCACCGTACTGGTGCTGATGTACATGATATGGTCAAGGATTTGAAGGTGATATTTGGAAAGGGTCCTGGCGGACAACCTGTTCCGAAGGACGCGGACGGACGCGCACCCATGTGGAAGAAGAAATCTATATTTTGGGACCTGCCATATTGGAAAGACCTAGAGGTCCGCTCCGCAATCGACGTGATGCACGTCACGAAGAATCTTTGCGTGACCCTTCTTGGCTTCTTGGGCGTGTATGGGAAGACAAAAGATACACCTAAGGCACGGGAGGACCAGCAACGTATGCACGGAGAAGACGGCATACATCAGGGTCATGCAAGCTACGCTCTTACCAAAGAAGAGAAGGAAATCTTCTTTGAATGCCTGCTCAGTATTAAGGTACCGTCTGGCTTCTTGTCGAATATAAAGGGAATAATAAACATGGCAGAGAAAAAGTTCCAGAACCTAAAGTCTCATGACTGCCACGTGATTATGACGCAACTGCTTCCGGTTGCATTGAGGGGGCTTCTATCGGAAAACGTTCGATTAGCCATTGTGAAGCTATGTGCATTTCTCAATGCAATCTCTCAGAAGGTAATCGATCCAGAAATCATACCAAGGTTACAGAATGATTTGGTGCAATGTCTTGTCAGTTTCGAGTTGGTGTTCCCACCATCCTTCTTCAACATCATGACGCACGTCCTAGTTTACCTATGCGAAGAGATTAATGTTTTGGGTCCTGTATTTCTACACAATATGTTCCCCTTTGAGAGGTTCATGGGAGTCTTAAAGAAATATGTTCATAACCATGCTAGGCCAGAAGGAAGCATCTCCAAGGGCCATCAAAATGAGGAGGTCATTGAGTTTTGTATTGACTTTATTCCTGACCTTAAGCCGATTGGTGTTCCTGAATCGCGGCATAAGGGCAGACTGGATGGAAAAGGCACGCTAGGAGGGGAACAAATAATATGTATGGACAGACATTCTCTCACTGAAGCACACTACACAGTTCTACAGAATTCCACCTTGGTGGCTCCGTATATGGATGAACACAAGAATTTGCTACGCTCCAAACACCCGGAGCGGTCTGATGAGTGGATTACACGTGAACAAACCAGGAGTTTCGCCAACTGGTTGCAGACACGTACCATGCATGACACCTCTATTGAAGATGACCTGTACTTGCTATCCCAGTTACCATCTTCGAATATAATGACTTTCAAAGGGTACGAGATAAATGGTAATACATTTTACACGATCGCCCAAGATAAGAAGAGCACCAACCAAAACAGTGGTGTCCGCTTTGATGCAGAAACCAAGACGGGAAAGGAAACATATTATGGTTATATACAAGACATATGGGAACTTGACTATCGACGTGGTTTAAAGGTCCCTTTGTTTCGGTGCAAATGGGTCAATATGACACGAGGAGGGGTAACGGAAGACCCGCAGTACGGAATGACAACAGTGGATCTCAACAATCTTGCGTATGCAGACGAACCATTCGTCCTAGCCAATGATGTGGCACAGGTTTTCTATGTGAAGGACATGTCTACCAAGCCAAGAAAAAGAAAAGATAAGGAAGCGAATGCATCGTACGATGAGCCAAAGCGGCAGATAGTTCTTTCTGGGAAGAGAAACATCGTGGGAGTGGATGACAAGACAGACAAGTCAGAAGATTATGAAAAGTTTGATGAAATTGCTCCATTCACAGTGAATATTGACCCGAGCATCCCGTTGAATGATGAAGATTTTCCATTGTTACGGCGCAAAGGGACACACGCGAAGAAAAAGTTTCACACCCAAAGATCTGAGATGTGATCGGCTTCACTATCATTACTTTCTTCTGTGTTTCACACCCAGGAGGGAATGTCTGTAATAGTTAGGGTAGTTATGTGTTTTGGCATTTGAAACGCGAAGAAATTTTATCAGCAAACAAATTCTTTTCATGCATTTACTGATTTTTTTTCCAGCTAAATGACCCTGAAATTGAAAAGCAATTCAAATGAACTCAGAAAAGGTTGAAAGTTGGCATGGTATCATAATTTCATACAAATAGCATGTGCAAGAAAGTAGAGAGGGTTACGGAAAAAACTGGATGCACTTCGTGTACAAAATGGACAATCTCTTTCGAAGTATCAGGGTTTCCGACGAAAACTAAACTGTTACAAAGGCATTTCATTTTTTAAATTACTAAACATTACTAAATTGAATATAATGATAAAACACACTAATATTAAACATAAGAAAAAACAATCACTGAAAAAACTTTCTTCAAAGTTAAGTTATTCACAAACTAGTGATTCACACAAATTTCAAATAATTCAAAATTTAAACTATTCAAATTTGAAATCTACCGGCACTAACAGAAAGTTTGTAGTTTTTTGTACCTAAAGCAAAAATATTCACAAAGAAACTCTAAATACAGCAAAAAACAACTCAAAAATAAATAAAACAAAAAAATAAAGCAAAAACAAATTAAGAAAAAAAAGCCCGCCTACTGGGCCAAAGCGGCCTGCATACGACTAGCGACACAACCTTTCGTTGGGCCAGGATGCAGGCCCGCGAAGGCCCAGTAGGCCCACAAGGCGAGGAGGACAGGTAGGCCCAATAGGCCTGATTAGGAGAGGAGCTCGAGAGAGCTACCGCACTGGGGCTTATAAACCAGTGCGGTAGCCCCTCGACTAGCGAGGTGGGACTAAACTTCCGCACCGCACCTGCGCCAGCGCACACCCTTTAATACCGGGTGGTGGCACAAACCGGTACTAAAGGGGGGGCCTTTAGTACCGGTTTGTGCCACCACCCGGTACTAAAAGGGGTCGCTTCCCGCCGCTTGGCCTGGCCAAAACAGACCTTTAGTACCAGTTGGTGGCTCCAACCGGTACTAAAGGTGCCTTCTATATAAAAAAACACTTCAAAATTTCGTCAGTTTCTCATCTCTCCCTCTGCTTCTTCTCCTCTGCACCGTCGCCCGCCGCCCCCGCCGTCTCCATATCCCTCGATGCCGCCCCGGCCCGTCGCCGCCCCATCCCCGTCGTCGCCGCCCCGTCGTCGCCGCCCCC
>NC_041385.1:19061836-19190306 GCF_002162155.2 Triticum dicoccoides
GTACGTCCCCGTCCCCGTCGTCGCCGCCCCGTCGTCGCCGCGCCCGTCGCCGTCCCCGTCGCCGCGCGCCCCCCGTCGCCTCTCGCCTAGCCGGCCGGTGAGCGCGCACACACACACATACATTTTTAGTTATAGATTTTTCTGTTTTTAAGAAATTGTTAGACATTTTTCTGTTTTTTAGAAATAGTTAGAAATGTTAGAATTTTTAGAAATGTTTTTTAGTTATAGAAATAGTTATAAAAAAGTTAGAATTGTTAGAAATTTTTCTGTTTTTTAGTTATAGAAATAGTTATAAAAATGTTAGTTATATATATAGAAATGTTATAATTTTTTTCTGTTTTTTAGTTATAGAAATATTAGAAATGTTATAGAAATGTTAGTTATATATAGCATTGTTAGAAATGTTATAGAAATGTTAGTTATATAGAAATGTTAGAAATTTTAGTTATCAAAATCCAATCATTAAAAAAATGTTACTTTTTGCGGGCATATAGCTAGTATTTGTTCTCGACGATGCCCAGCCCGCATCCTCGCCGTCGACCCGTCCGCGACGATGTCCAGCCGACCCATGTTCGGGACTGGGCTCCGCCGGGCTGGCACTGGGAGGTGCTGCTTGGAGGGGCGCGCCGCTTGACGAGGAACCCGGCCGCGGGTCCAGTCGTCGACCCTGATCTCGTTTGGTGGCGTTCGCGTGGGCCAGTTTCGGTGCGGAGGGACCCGGCCCCACCGGAGGTGGTACGTCGCCGTGTCAAGGAGGAGGACGAGCACGTCCATCGCTACATGGTTGCGTTAGAGGGCGGCAGGTTCTCCAATACGTGGCAGTATCTTCAGGGATCTCACTTCAGCTATGATCCTGTGAGGGTTCCTTCTCTTTGGGTGTCCACTGCCCGCGCCGAAGGAACCGCGAGTGTCCTAGATTCTTCTGTAGTATTCGATCTTTATTAGCTAATAGCCAGTGATGTACTATTCAATATTATATATTATTCGAGACGATGTATTCGAGATTATATCTATTATTCTGGACGATGTATTCGAGATTATATCTATTATTCGAGATTTGAATACTAAATTGTTTTATATTTCTTTTGAATTAGTTAAATAAAAGCTATGGCAGACAATACCGGCAGAGAGGGAGAACAGACCATGTTCGATATGATACGCGGGGCAGATGATAATCAAAATGAAGAAGATTATGACGGCTCCGAATTTCTAAACAACACCGGAGAGGGTGATATGATATTCGATCACGACGAAGTCATGAATGATTATGACGATGACGAAGAACATGATCCTGAAACAACAAACACCGACGAGGTATATATATTTATATAAGCAGGCATCTGGTGATCATCACATGTTTTAAATGACTTGAAGATATATTAACGAATCGATCTTTTTTCTTTCAGCCATCCGGATCGAGCAAATCTTCAGGCAAAAGGACGAAACGAGGCCCAAACAAAAAGTTGAAGCCGGGCGTAAAGTACAATATCGAGGCATGCGGCCCTACTGGCAAACCAGTAGCGCCTAAGAAGATTGCGGACAAGTTCGTTCGTCAGTGCGGAGTTCTTGTGAAGGACCAACTCCCGATCAAACTTCAAGAATGGAGAGCGCCAGCAAAGCCACGTCCAGATGTTACTTATGTCGACAAGAATCAAAAAGATCTGCTTTGGGATACTCTCATGGAACATTTCACCCTACCAGATCATTTCACAGAAGCAGATGTGCAGAAAGTCAAAGAGGCTGCTCTTAAGATGATGGCGACTGCATTCAAGAACTACAAGAATGGTGAATGGAACAAGTACATCAACGGAGGAAGGAAGACTCCAGTATTCAAGGGAACACTGGAGAACCAACGTGATCATTGGGACGATTTCGTGAAATTCAAGGATTCGGAATTAGCTAAGGAACGGTCGAGAATAAACAAGAAGAATGCCGAAAAAAAGGATAAGTTCCATAAGCTGGGGCCAGGTGGCTATGCGTTGGCAATGCCTAAGTGGGATAAGTCTGAGAAAGAGATGGAGGATGCAGGTGTCACTCCGGCTACTAAGAGCTGGCCCCCTAGGGTCAGGACTTGGTTCTATGCGCATGGGGGGGAGTTGGACCGGGAGACAGGCAATGTTTCGACGAGGGCAAGTCTGAAGGGAGCCGACGATGCGATACTTGTTGCAATAGAAGAGGCACGAACGGGGGTGTTCCAGCCCAACAGAGAGAACGACGAGCTTACGCGTGCCCTGGGAAATCCTGAGCACCCGGGAAGAACACGAGGCAAGGGCGCTCTGCCGTGGTATGAGGGGTTTTCAGACTGGAACAACGACTACAGAACCCGTGCAAGAAAGAAGATTGCGGAGGAGAAGAAGAGGAAGATGGAGGAGGAGCAGAGGAAGCGGGACTATGAACGCCTTCAAGGCCTAGAAGCAAGTCAAGCGGAATTGGCAGTCAAATTCCAGCGGCAGCAGGAGCAGATCGACTCACTTACCCATCAAAGGGGGTCTCAGCAGCTGCAGCAGCTAGCGGATGATCCAGCATTGGATAGCACTGGCCCATCCATGCCGAGAAGCAGCGTGGGTTCCGTCCCGGACGACCCAATGCTGGGTAGATACCCCGTGGATGACATCACGGAGAACACTAACTGCGAGCTACACGTCAAAATGAAGAACATATCCATGAAGGTGGCGGACGGCTGTGCTTTCACAAATCCCCCCGAGGCAACCTTCCATTGCAACCCGATTCCAGCGGGCTTTGCTCGTGTCTTGGTTGATGAGGTGGACCCACCATATTCGGGGCTACAGCTTGACATTGCTGGAGGTGACGGCGAGCGCTTTCTCGGAGAGGCCAAACATCGTATCATCCTATGGAAAAAGGATTGCATCATCTTTCCAAGGCCACCGACACCGCGTCACCCGAGTCCTCGTCGAAGTCCGCCATCGAGTCAGCAGACTCCCGCTCCTCCAAGTCCGGCAAAGTGTCAGGACAATCCTCCTCCTCCAAGTCCGGCAAAGTGTCAGGACAATCCTCCTCCTCCAAGTCCGCCACAGCGTCAGACGTCCACTCCTCCTCCAAGTCCGGCACAACCTCAGGCCACTCCTCCTCGTCCAACTCAGTCCCGTCAGCCGTCTCCGCCGCCTCAGCAATCGCAGAAGAGACACCCCGCAGCTATGGTGCGTAGTGGTACGAGTCGAGGTAGTACAGGAAGTACAGGCGGAGGCAAGCGATATAAATATGGTCCAAGCCTCAAGCCTCTTCCGCAGAGGTCTTATGACAAGTCCGAGGAGGAAATCACAGCCATATCGAAGGCCGAGGTGGAAGCCCATTTTGCACCGAAACCGCCACCGCCGCCAAGGGAGAAAGTGCCTGAGGAAACGATTGACCACTTCATTCGTAAGGCTCAACCACCAGCTTCTAAGCCCGTTGACACAGACTATGAGCGCCACATCAGGAAGTTAAATCGAGCACGTCTACAAAGGGAGGCGAGCACGTCTACATCGGGATCGAGCAAACAAGAAGCAGCTGCCAAAAAATACGGGAAAACCATTCCCCAGCTGGGAGAACAGGCGGCGCAATCGATCCCCTCGCTTGTTGTACCAACAACAGGTGACAGTACGCGCCCCCAATATTATTGTGGGCAAACAGTGCATGTTCCCGAGGTGGGCAATGTGGTAATAACGGAGGAGCATATAATGCAGGCTGAAGTTCTCAACATCACTGTTGGACAACTCCTCGAGATCGAGCCCATGCCTTTGCTTAGAGAGGATGAAGTAAAACGGAAATATGTCCGGGGCCAACCTTTGGTCGCGCCAGACAAGGTCAAGAAGCTCCCAACGAGAATGTATGAATTGCATCAATGGTACATGAACATTACCAAGATTTCAGATCGAGTGTCCCTCATAGTGAATGTCAAGAAGGACCATTACTACCATGAGAAAGCTGGGTCCGTTGAGTATTTAGAACTGTTTCAGTTATACAATCAGGACGCACTCGACAAATCTATCGTCAGTTGCTATTGTCTGTAAGTGATCTCTTTCTATAATTTAAGTCTCAAGCTAGCTGTAGTGATCCTTTTGATCAATCATTACCTGTAATTATCCTCACTATATTCTTTTCTGTGGTATTATGCAGGATGAAGATATATGAAATGAGAAAAGGTGGACGCTATGGCATTGGGTTCATTGACCCAAACACCGTTAATGAATTCACATGGAAGATAAATGAACATCATGCAAATGAAGTAGAGGACAGCATGCTAGAGTTCTTGAAGTGCCTCAAATACAATGAAGATATACTACTTCCTTACCACTTTGGGTGAGTCACACTGTCTTGTACTACAAATTCTCTGTTTTTGCCTACTAGCTAGCTACATGTTTTTGCTTACATATGCCCGCTTAATTAAGACATGTAAACGTGTGTGCATGCAGATTTCACTGGGTCTTGTGTATCATTAAAGTTGACGACGGAACAGTTGAAATACTGGACTCATTAATCTCAAAAAACACTGACTTTAACATCTTGTATCGGATAGTCAACAGGTAATTTCAATCATTATTAACTATATATCTCGGCCTATTTAGTTCGTCATTTCATGATATGAACTATTTAATAACCCCTTTATTCATTTTCTTTGTCGCCGGGCAGGGCTTGGGCAAGATTCATCAGCGTCACGGAAGGTGAATGGAAAAAAAAGCTTCAATGGTTTCCACCCAAGGTAAGTAATTAAGTAGTACTAGCTAGCTAGCTAGCTGCCATCTCTTTAATTATCGTAAAGGCCCTGAAGCAGGCGCAGGAGACTGATCTGTGTGCATTCTGTGTTTGCGAGAACATTCGCATGATGGCGTCCAAAAAGAGCAGATCTCAAAGACAGCAATGGGTACGCTTGTCAGAACACTATTCATAATTTTTACACCATTATCGATATCTAGTCACACAACTAATACACTTGAAACCAAGCAAATCCATGGATCAAAATCAACAAAACATCATCAAACCAACAAATCACAAAAAAAAAATTGGGGCTATTTTTGGTGGGGATTTTCGAATTTTAGGACGAAATCAAGCAAAAGAAGGCTAGAAAACGGTGGGAGGGACTCCAAATACGTGGTAAACGTGGCTCATGATACCATATGATACAGGGCTAACCCGGTGTAGGCCGATCTTTCACGTTTGGAGTGGGATCTCTCGAAGAACACGATGAACACGGAGAAGAACGGAGAGAAATCACAAGGGGAAACACTCAAGAACAAGTCTAATCACACATCCACTAGACAATCAAACACAGAAGATCACAAGGTACATAAACAACAAAGGGAAAGATACAAGGTAAGGTTCATCTCCAAGAGGAGGTCTTGATGATATCCTAGACGGATCTTCCCACAAGGGGGTCTTGATGATATCCCGCAGGATCTTCTCACATGGAGGTCTTGAACTCCATAGGAGTGGTAGTCTCTCTCTCTCTTAAGAGTAGAGGTAGGAGCAAAGCTCACCTAAGAATGAGCTATCATATTTGCTAACCCTAGAAAGGAGGTGGAGAGGGTCTATTTATAGTCTTAGCCACGAAGGGGAAAGGGGGAGAGGATACAAGGCCAAAGGCCGCGGCTGCGCACTGGCAGTTACCGGACGTTCGGTGGGGGTCGGACGTCCGATGGCTCGGGACGGGTCGGACGTCCGGAAGTCTTCGGACTTCCGCTGTTTTCCTTCTGGACTGGTGGCACCGGACGTCCGGTCGGCGTCGGTCGTCCGACGCGCTGGTACTTGTCGGACGTCTGGTATCTGGCGGTCGTCCGGGAGCTGTAGAGTCCCTCGGCTGTAGCTGTTCTGTCGGGCTGAACCTCCAGGCGTCGGACGTCCGGTAAGGACCGGTCGTCCGGTGGCTGTGACTTGTAGCAGCTCCGTTTCTTCTGTCTTCTCTTCCATACTTCCCTCGCGGATGGTGTAGTTGTTCCTTGGTGCTTGCACTCCTCCTCGACATCCGTGAAGCTCCGACAATACCTATGCATGCACACGGGAGAAGTGTCAAGTAGTATACCATCCTCGAAGATGTCAAGTGAGCACGTGTAAAGGAGAAGATTCACCTTTGTGTATGTGAAGTAGAGGTTGCACGTGTCACTTGCCAAACGGACTCTTGACATGGTGATGACCGTAGGATGCTCCGCATCATTTCGTTTCTTGGTCAGGACATCCATACTGGTTATCCTATGGTCTCTGCCAAGGGCTTGGCTCGCTCTACTTGCATGCCCTACAGTGTGTAGTCCAGTTAACCTGCTTATCGTGGCTTCTGGTGGATATCTTTCAGGACTATAACACCGATGTGCTTCTCACTGTGCCAACCGTAGCCGTGATATTAGGAATGAAAATGTTTGAAGCATTCAGTCCCTTATCATCAAAGTGGACGCTACTACTGCTCAAGTGCAACTATGTGAATTGTGGCCGGAGGAACGCTAGCAGCTCCAGCAACGTCTAAACAAGAAAGAGGCAACCCTACTTTGTGCCTAGTCCCTCCCTTTATCCTATCAAGTAGCTACGCTCTAGTATAAATAAAAACGTAATGATTTACGGAAAATCAAGTTTGTGAGGACCAGCTGGTTGGTTGTGTTATAGGATTTCGGATTAACTGGAGTAATTAAAAACTTGCCACTTACACTTTAGTGACTACCAACCATCAGAAGCAAAGATCGCCAGCAATTACGCGCGCTACTTTTTGCAGAAACACATCACGGAGAAAAGGAAAAGGTAAACGTTTGCGTTCGGCGCGCCGGCCGAACGCTCCGCGGGTTGCGTGCGAGTCGCATGATTTCTTTTAATCAAACGGTGCCTGGTTTGCCAACGTGCCCACGTCTCTAGTGCAGCCCGCCTGGCCCACCATCGCTCATTCCTTTCTTCTTCTTATCCCCCCGCAAGAGGCTCTGCTCCACTCATTCATTCCTTCCCCTACCTCTCGTTTCTTGTTGGCAGCGAGTGCCCAGCTCAAAAACACCATAGAAATCATCTCTGCTTCCTTCACTCCCATGCTCCGCACGATTTTTTCACATCCATCGGGATGAGATGGGGCTCGCAGCCGGCTGCCTCCGCTGCCGACGAGAGCACTCAGGGGGCTGCTGTCGTCGTGCTGGGGACTGGCCGTGGGATTCACTTCAACCCGACGACAATGGTGTTGGGCGGCAACGGCGGTGGCCGCCATGGATTTTTTGCTGGAATTTTTTTTCGTTTTGCTACAATCTGAGAGAGATTGTGGGGTGTCGCTGCCATGATTTTTTTGCTACATCAATCTTTTTGCTGGAACCACTTTTGTATTTTGCTGCAATGAGCGAAGATGTTTGTGGGCGACGACGACAGTGCTAGCCATGAATTTTCTGCTGGAACCTCTTTAAATTTTTGCTGGAACCGTTTTTTAATTTTGTTGGTCAGCCCGGCGCCGTGCACGGCCAGAAGCACGTCGGCGGAGTTCACCAGGGCCGCGAACGCCGGCACGTCGTCGCCGGCCTCGGCCACGGTCACGTTGAACCCGAGCTCCGACGCGGCGGCGGCCACCTCGTCCTGGTTCAGCAGCTTGCGCGTGCCGCCGCGCGAGATGATCAGCATCCGGGGCTGCATTCCGGGCTCCGCGCCAAGCACCGCCGGCTGGTCGCGGCGGAGCCCGTACGCGGCTCGGAGGAAGCGGTTGTAGTCCACCATGGTGTAGTTGCGCGGGTTGCGGGTCGGGTGAGGGGCGATGATGAGGTCACGGTCGCGGTACAGGCCGAGGTACCCGCGGGAGAAGCAGTGCACGTCGGCGTCATCGTCGAAGTTGATCACGTCGTAGTTGGAGAGCTTGCGCAGCAGCGGCGTGTACTTTTGCACCCACCACGGCTTGTAGTTGGTGATCAGCAGCTGCACCTCGCCTTTCAGGTGCGCCGTGGTCAGGAACAACGGGATCAGCACGTCCGTGTTGTCGTGGAAGAAGTTGTCCGTGTACCCGGCGACGGAGAACACCACCGCGGGCACGCGATGCTGCTTCGTGCACTGTGGCGCGGCCTCATGGGAGGCGACAGACTTGACAGTCACCTCCACCACGGCGGGCAGGAGGAAGTCGTCGTTCCGGGCGTAGGGCCGGAGCCGCTTCTCGCCCTTCTCGTCGAAGCCGCCGCCGCCGGACGGGTTGACGAGGTACATTGTCTTCTGGCTGGGGCTGACGCGGATGTCGCCAGACAGCTCGCAGACCGCCGGCCGCGCATAGGGGAACCCCTCGTCCACGCCATTTTCGTCGCAGCTCATCGGACCGGCGGCGGCATTGCTGCTGCTGTTGCTCTTCCTTTCTCCCTGAGCTGAATCCACCATCAAGAGTCGCATTAGATACCAGCAGATCTAGCAACTACATTTCTTTCTCTAGAGAGAGATGTGGCACATCTTCTTTTTCTAATCCGGGAAAAATAATTAACTGAAGTGGGCAACCAAATTTTGCCCAGATTGCAGAGTACAGAGCATTGAATCTCTGAAAGAGGTTGCCTGCCTACCTGGGATTGATAACTTTGCTCTCCTTTCCTTCTAGTATTAATTAAGGTGCCAAGAAAAAGAGAGAGCTCAAGAAGAGATTCACTTACATGGCATTGGTGCCGAGGTGTTCGCCGGCGCCGGCGCTTTCTCGGCGTGTTCCTTTCTGGAGACCGCGTCCGGCACCCCGGGCTGTCGAGAGCCGGCCGTCGCCGGGCCCTTCTTCGTCAAATCTACACGATCCACGCCGCCGCCGTTGTTGCCGCCAGTAAATGCGAGTTCTTCGGGCGGGCGCGGGGCGGCCACCGCCCCCGGCGCCGACGAGGACGACGGCGGGGCGTTCTGGAGCAGGGCCGAGGTGGTGGCTGGCGGCGGAATCGGCAGCAGAGCAGCAGTAATTGTTAGATGTTAGATCGAATGTGGTACAGTAGCAGTAGAGCTGAGTAATTGGTGGATCGGGGCGGAGAGCACGCACCGAAGACGGGGGAGTAGACGGCGTAGAGCTTGGCGAGGGAGACGTAGGTGAGGAGCGCGAGGCAGCAGCCGGCGAGCAGGCCGGCGGCGAGCTTCCTGGGCTCGATCTTGGCGCCGGAGGCGAAGAAGGCCCGGATGAGCCGCGGCGGCGCCGGCCTCCGCTCCCCCGGGCCCGCGCCTGGCAGCTTGGACGGCCGCGAGTAGGCCGTCGTCGACGCCATCCCGGGCGCGCTCGCAGCGTCAGGCACGCAGGGATCTGTCGGCGCCCAGCCGAAGGAAGGAGAAAGAGAGAGAGAGCTGGCTGGATGCACTCCGTGGAGAGAGAGAAGTAGAGGTGGTGGCGGGGAGCGCGTGGCGTGGGGGTATGGGAATGGGATGACGGGGAAAGCTCCGGGGCCGGTGACGGTGACCGACCGTGCGCTGTGGCGGTGTGGTGGTGGCCTTTTCCCATTGACATGACACGCGCTCGCGCTGCCGGCGTTTGACTCACGTGGCCCGCACCGACAGGAATTCTCCCGTGCCCCAACGAGAGGGAGAAAACAGCGAGCGGGCCGGTGCGGTGCGCCGCCGTGCTGCCGCCGCGTCACGACGAGCAGAGCAGAGCCCTTGGGTTGTTTGTTTGCGTCCACATCGTCGTGGTGTCGTGTTTGCTCGAGCCGCAACCTTCACCGCTCCGCCTGCGTGACGCCGGACTCGCAGAAAATGTTATACCGACATCCTATTGTCCTTTTGTTAATGCACATTTAACTAAGAGGAGAGTCTGACATAAACCTTGAATTCCCACTCCCAATCTTAAATCAAACCCTGAACTCAAAATCCCTGAAATTGACACATGTACTTTCAAATCCCAGTCAATCCCCGTTGATTTCTGCTAAATACTTGTTTCCCGCATCTGAAAAAGGACAATCCCGGCCAGGACCACACGCTTATCTAACTGACTACATGGGCCTCCACGGCATCTCCAACTTCTTCCAGCACCGCTTACAGGGCCAGCCCTAGAATCGTGGTGGCCCTAGGGCCAATGAGAGGGTAACATAAATACTTTCATTGGTATATAATTGTATATCATGAAAGTTATTGTAAAGGTATAAAAAAATCAAAGCTGTAATTTTATTAGCAAATAAAACCTTACTACACCATGTATATGTGATTACACAATGCAAACAGTAATTATGAGATACACATACTTAACCATAAATTACTATCGGATAAATTTAACGTGTGGGGGGGGGGGGCAAATGCCCCCTTTGTACCCCATAACAGTTTTGAATATATGGTCTGCAAATAACATTTTGTATAATTAGAGGCAGATCGAGTTCTGACGCATATTTTTTTTTTGAATTTGCAAAGGAGGGGGGGCAGAGTTTCCCCCAGCTGAATATATTAACCAGAGGGGCAAAAACCCCGATGATTACAAGCAGCCGTTAAGGCGCCACACACCAACTCACACAGAGATACATGGGGGCGAGATGAACACGCGAGCGCAAGCGAACACACACTAGCTACGCCAGGGCAACCAGCCATGAGTCGACGTGATCACGGCATCGGGCTGTCAGCCGGCCTCTCCAGAGCAGCGCGTCGTCCTTGCAGCAGGCCAGCGCACGAGCCAGAGAGGGAGGCTACCGCTGGAACACGACCGCATTCCGGTGTTTCCACAGGTGCCAACAGCATAGCATAACAACTTCAGGGGCAGAGTGGACAACAGAGCGCGCCGACGCCGCCAACCGGTCCAGGCAACCCACCTCTGCACCAACGACGTCGACACCAATTCTTCACCAAAAAGCGGCCGCGAACGAACAGGTGAGTATAAGATGATCGACACAATCCAGCTCATTCGCGCAAACGGGGCACCCAGCCCCATCCGCCTCGACGATGTGTTTCTTGAGCAGGACATCCCTCGTGTGGATGCGCCACTGCGCCAGCAGCCACCAGAAGAACCTGACCTTTGACGGCGCCCGGGCATTCCAAATGAACTCCGCGAACGAGGCGATGGCGCCACCGAACCGTAACAGGCTATACACAGAGGCAGCATACATGCCTCCACCCGGGGCAGCGAGCAGGGTCCGTTCGTCCCCGCCCGCCCGACGGGGCGTTGAGGCCATCATTTCCGAGACACAGGCCAGCTCACGCGCGCCAGCGCTTGTGAGGCGGGGGGTGAGGTGGTGTCGCAGCCCGTCGGCCCTCACCCGCCAGACCGTAACCTCGACGGTAGTGGCGTGCGAGAAGAGAGCGGGAAAGTTTGCAGCAAGAGCCCCGCATGGTAGCCAGCGGTCGAACTAGAAGGAAACCGAGCATCCGTCACCAACATCGACAGAGGAGAGAGCACGGTACATGGGGAGCATTTTTGCCAGCACCCCGCCCTGCTCGCCCCGGGCATGGTCACCACGTGCCAAGAGCGAGCGCCCATTCGCAGCCGTCCAAACCCACTCCGCCCATGTAGACCTGGGGGTGGCGTGCAGTCGGTGAATCATCTTCAGCAGGAGGCATTTGTTTTGCGTGGTCAGGTTCCGAACCCCCAGGCCACCTTCAGACTTGGCGCAGCACACGCGCTCCCAGGTAACCAAACACTGTGCGCTCGACGCCCGTTCAGCCACATTCCAAAGGAAAGCACGTCACAAGGCATCCAGCTCGCGGACCAGAGCAGGTGGGAGGAGCAGAGCAACCATGGCATAAGTTGGCAGGGCATCAAGAACAGCGTTGATCAAGACGAGGCACGCCGCCGGCGACAAGAGGCGGGCGGCCCAGCCCGCCAGGTATTTGTCAACCTTGGCAAGCATCGGCAGGAAGTCTGAAAACCTCAACTTCTCCCAGGACAGAGGCAGACCAAGATAGGTTTGGGGGAAGGACCCCACTGCACAGCCCAGGGCCCGCACCACCAGCTCGTGAGTCGTCGGCTCGACACGAACCGGTACCAGCATGCTTTTGGAGAAGTTTATCCGCAGCCCAGTAGCCTCAGCAAACATGTCCAGAATCTGTCGGAGTCGAGCTGCCCCGGCCTCACAGGCACGCATGATGATCAGAGTATCGTACGCGTACTGAAGCACCACGGTGGGGGCATCGGGCACCAACGGGTGCCTCATCGTCTCGTCCTGGCGTATCAACTGCTGCAGTACATCAGCCACAATCAAGAAGAGATATGGCAAGATCGGGTCACCCTGGCGAAGCCCGCACTTCAGCTTGAGCCACCTCCCTGGCACCCCGTTGAGGAGCACAACAGAATGAGAGGATTGAAGGATCGCATCAATCCAGTCAAACCAGATCGTCGGGAACCCTCGAGCCTCCATGATGGACCTGAGACTTTCCTAGTTGATGGAATCAAACGCTTTGGAGAAATCTAGCTTCAACACCACCGCCGGAGCAACCCGCTTGTGACAGCACTGGATGAGCTCGTGGCGTAGACAAAGTTTTCAGATATGCTTCTACCTCTCACAAAGCCAGACTGGTCATCATCGATCATGGTAGCGATCTGCTTCTACAACCTCGTCGTCAGCCCTCTGCACAGGATCTTGATATCACCGTTCTGCAGCGAGATAGGCCGGAAATCTGCAGGCATAGGGACCCCACTCGTCTTCGGGAGGAGAGCCACGTAGGCTTGGTTTATCCCATCCAAGGAGGTTGAGCCGGAGTGGAAGTCGTCGAACAACTTTTGGATGTCACCGGACACCACCCCCCACGCGGCCTGGTAGAAAGCAGGCCCGAGCCCATCGGGTCCAGGCGTGCTGGTGCGGTCGAGAGCATCAACAGCCGCCTTGATCTCGGAGAGGGCGAACGACGCGATAAGGGGCGGCCCGTCCACCCAAACCGAGCGAGAGTAGAGCCCAGCTAGGCTGAAGCGCCACACGGGTTGACTTGGGCGGGCCAGCAAGTTGGTGAAGAAGCCCAGAAGCGCGGCGGCCTTGCCTGCGTAGTCCACCACTCGCGCCCCTTCGACTTCCAGGGCGGGAATGGCGTTGCAGCGACGACGGTGCGAGGCGGAGGCATGGAAGAACTTAGTGCTTTCGTCCCCCTCGCACACTGCACGCCGTTTGCCTCGCTGACGCCAATGCTCGCACTGGCGGAGAATCGAGGCCGCCAGAGCATGGCGCGCATCATGCCGGAGTATCATCTCATCTGAAGAAAGAGAACGGCATTCCTCCCAAGAATCCATCAGCATAATTAAGAGACGACAGTCGTTATCAAAAGCGGGGTTGAACCGGTGTCGCTTTTTCCATGCCTTGGCGGCAAACCTGAAAGCTTTCCTTTTAGCAGAAAGAGCCCCACACGCACCAGTGCCACGCCCCGAACTAGTCCATGATGGGAGAGTGGAGGGAAGAAACAGAGGGTCAGTCAGCCAAGCGTTTTCAAAGTAGAAACGGGAGGGTTTAGGGATAGCCGTGGACGCCGCGACCAGAAGAGGGACATGATCCGACGTAGTACGTGGGTGAGAGGAGGGGGTTGAATCTGGATAGGCCGCGTTCCAATCATTGTCAAAAAACGCCTGGTCAAGCCGAGCAAGGATAGGGGGGTCTTGCCGGTTTGTCCAGGTGAAAAGGTGACCGGACAGGTGGAGCTCGTGAAGGGCAAGAGAGTTAATCAGAGAGTTGAACTTAGCCGCACGCCTAGCATCGAAGTTGTTGTTGTTCTTCTCGCAGGGGAGGCGGATCCAACCACAAGCCAAGCATCCGTGGTGTTTGTCGGCAAAGAAACCATGTCTTCCACAAAATCGTCAATAAGAGAGTGATCGGAGGGGCCATACACATTAGTGACCCTAATGCGCACAGCATAGGAATAGCATTCGAAGGTGGTAGTAAGAGAGAAGCGGGATTCCATGGAAGACACGAGGTTATAGCGTGTCGGGTCCCAAGCCGTCACGATACCACCCCGGCTCCCGTCAGCAAACTTGGAAACAACCCCCGAGAGGCGCCCATGTAGGAAAGTGATTGCCTTTTGAGAATCCAAGCTATCGAGCTTTGATTCCTGGAGGCAGGCGAAACAAGGGTTCGAGGAGGCAATCAAGTTTTTAACGACGTCACATTTTTCCCTGGCCCCCAAACCTTGGACAGTCCAGGATAAAACACGGACAGTCCTAACACGATTACTCCCCATTACAACAACACACACCGGGCGAAACAATACTAGAGCAAGCACTCTTCAGAAAGAAAACAAGGAAAGCGGAGGATACAAGCCAACCCGAAGGGAGGCTGACAAACAAGGGGGAAAGGCACCCCCCTTGATCCTGGCGACGATCAAGGACATAGCACTAGTCATCAGAACCAGTGCGCGCCGCGGCGTGGGGGATGCAGGCGGCGGAGCGAAGGCCCGCCACTTTTTTCTTGCTCAAGGGGGCAACCACAGCAACCAGCAGCTTGTCCTTGCCCACCTTGGATTTGAGCCTGGAAGAACACCCCGCGAGAGCTTCCTTCAAGGCTTTGAGACAGACAGCTTTGGTCTCCATGCTGGCCCATTCCGCGCTCTCCTTCTTAGCGAGGCGGGCGCTGCGCCTAGTGCCCCCCGCCATGTCCTCCGCGACCTCGTCGGGCACGTCCTCGTCCAGCTCCACAAGGGTCACCTGAGAACGGGTGCTGTTGGAGCCGTAAAGGGAAGGCGAGTCGCCAGGAGGCGAAGCAGCAACAGCCAGGAGGCGAGTCGCCAGGATGTTCCGACGCATATCATTCACTGTTGTGTATGCGGAATTAGAGGCAGTCAAGAAATAGGAAAAGGTGTTGGTTTTGATCTGACGGCTTAACAAGCCAGATTAGATCTATTAGTCTAACAGAAAAAAATGAAGGGATAACGATAGGTGAAGGGGTCCACGTACCAACGTACGTGAACCTCGATCAGAACTAACGCGCCCTAATCGGGGGCACCCAAAAACCAACTCAGGTTTTGGGTCCCCTGTCGCCAGCGCCATATAAAAGGATACGGGAGAGAGCTGGCCACCTGCGCGATCACAATTCACGTAAGGTTACTCTCCTCCCGATATTCTCACCCCATCCGATCAGGGGGAGCGCTGCAGCAACGGGAAGACCTAAGCCAGCTGTCGCCGCCGTCCCCGGCCAGTCCCGGTGGCGTCCTGAAGGAATCAGGACGTCGAGGAGAACCTCTACTTCGACTACATCACCCCTGCATCACGCCTGCACCGAGCAGGCGATCATGTCCACTCCCGTGACATGTAAAGAAATCCTAAACCCTTCTCTGTTCATGTCAATTAGGTGTTCTAGTTGCAATCAATTTCTACTAATGGCATCCTATAGATGCATAATTACTCCAACAATGGTATCAGACGCCAATTTTGATTGCTTTTAGATCCCTATATCATGATCAGTAAATCAATCTCAAGTTCAGGCCCTAAGTAGATCAAGTTTGATTGCTACTGTTTTGATGTTGATGTCAATTGCCCAATGTTAATCATGCTTTTAATTATAATTTGCTACGATCAGTACTGCCACCTATGTTCATCAATTTTACTTAATCTAAGTTAAGATTTAATGATCACCTTCATGTTATGTTGATTAAAATTGATCATGTTTAAGTCCTGTTCCGTATGCATCATCAAATTATAATGCAGAGGGGTACATAGTACATCAACAGTAGCAACCCCCCATGTTGAAGAACCCTAGAAACAATCCCCAATTTCGGTAGAACCCTAATTCTTCAATTAGGACTGTTTCACCAAATCAAGCACTGATGAACACGAATTGGAGAAGAATGAGGCATAGGCTCACCTAATGCGCTGCGTAGCCGCCTTTCCCTTCGGGGCCCGCACTGCATCAAGTGGTGCGAGGGCGGAGACGCCGCGACGCCGTCGCCTCCCACCGGAGCGACGCGCGGAACGTTTACTAGCCGCCGTCGCCGCCACTTGACTGGACGAGCTCGTCGCCGTCGCTCCACATGTCGCGGTGGCCGGCGTCCCTCCTCCCCTGATGCGCCATGAGCACGGACGCCGGGGCCACGTTCGACGGGGGAGCGCGCGGGATTCACCCCGCTGCACGCTCCTCCGGCGAGCGCAGCCGCCGCGCCGCCATGACCGGCACGCCTCGGGCCGCCGTCGAACCCCGTCACGCCTCGGGCCGCCGCGCCAGTGAGTGGGAATCGGGAGGAGGGGAAGAAATGGATAGGGTTTGACCCAGCCACTGTTTTGCTCAGCTGCGGGGCAATCCTCGCCGTCGGCTTGATCCGACGAGTGAGAGCATCGCGCGGCTCCGAGTTGGCCAATCGGGCGCTGATGGGCCATTTTTGGCCGTGGGCTACGGCCCAGGTTGTTACAGTCCAGCTATTTTTTTACGTGTCTTGCTGCTGGGTTGGCTCTTTTTTTTACGTGTAACTGTGGGGTATTTCGGACACAGACAAATTTTGGCCATTTTCTGTCTTTTCCAGTGCATTATCATTTAATACAATTAAGTTTTCGCACTATTTTAGCCAGAAAAAATCTGAGATAATAATGAATTAAAACATGCTATTATTCTGGGTAAAATTGAACCAACGAGATATTTTATCCAGAATTTATTATGTGTTTGTATGATGAATTTTTAGACATCAAAAATAATAATATTTTTTCTTATGTTGATGTCTAAATTGAGAATAGAATGACTCTGATTTTAATTCGGACCAACGTTGTTTTATTATTATGAGTCAGCACTTATGACATTTTAATTCCCTGTTTTTCTGCCCAACGGTGTTTTGACATGGAGTTGAAATAAAATACATGGCATGTCTATTTTATTTTGCCAACGTAAAATTTCATATTCATGTCAATTACTCATAAAACTCTTTCATGTCCATTACAGCTTCCGCTGCGTTTACTGTCGAACCGTTGACAGGTAGTAACTTCCCTCGTTGGAAGAACTCGATGGAATTATGCCTAGCCGTCCATCAGTTTGATTATGCTTTACGGGAGGATAAACCCGTGGCTCCAACTGCTGGTGTCACGGGGTATGCTGAACTAAAGAAAACTTATGATTCCAAGATGGAAATATGGGAAAAGTCAAATCACATTGCTATGCTTGTGATGAGATCATCCATCTCACCTGACATAATTTGGGCACTACCCAAGAAAGATACTCCTAAGGAATTCATGGCAGCCCTGGAGGAGCAATTCAAAGGCTCCGACAAGGTTTATGCACATGAACTTTTTCACAAGCTCCTTGGGAAGTATAATAATGATGGTGATGTCAGGGCTCACATTTTAAAGATGGTGAATGCTTGTAACAAATTGAAGGCATTACAATGTGAGCTCAATGACAATCTCCTTGTCATCATGATCTTGGACTCCCTCCCTGAAGAGTTTGATCAATTTAAGATTAACTATAACTCTCTTAAAGAGAAATGGACAATCGCGGAGATATCTCTAAGAATTGTTGAGGAAGAAGAGAGGATTAAGAGGCAAGGAAAGGACCAAGCCTTTTTGGTTGGCTCCTCCAAGAGAAAACATGATGGAGCAAGCTCTTCTAAGCAACAGCCACAAAAGAAGTTCTTTAAGAAACATTCATCAACCTCATATAAAGCAAAGGAGAAAGTGGACGATAAGCCTAAAGAAAACAAGTGCAACTTCTGCAAGCATGAGGGTCATTATCAGAAAGACTGTCCAGAATTTCTCAAATGGTTGATGAAGAAAGGTACTGATGAAATTACTTTCGTTGATGAAATGTTATATGTTGATTACTCTAGTACCTCTTGGTGGATTGATTCAGGTGCAACTTCTCACGTTGCCAATTCTATGCAGGACTCAAATATAATCCAAACCATGGCAAAGGGGGCAAGAAGACTTAAGGTGGCAAATGGAGTCGAAGTTGATGTTGAAGCCATAGGGTCAATCACCTTAGAACTCCACACTGGCTTCCGTCTTCATTTAAATAATGTTCTTTATGTCCCTACCTTAAGTAGGAATTTGATTTCTGTCTCTTGCCTAGATCATAACATGTTTGAGAGCAAGTTTGGGAACAAACAATTTGTTTTGAATTATTGTAATAAGAACGTAGGCCTCGGCGTCAGACGAGGCCAATTATATATGTTATCATTGAAAGATTCTATCCTGCATGTGAGTGATGTATGTCATATTGAGAAGAAATGGAAGGGTACGAGTACCTCTTCGAAATTGTGGCACCGTCGTTTAGGCCACATTTCGAGGGGGAGAATTGAAAGACTTATTAAAAATGATGTACTCCTTCCATTAGACTTCTCTGATGCAGACAAATGCATTGACTGTATAAAAGGCAAATACGCAAAAACGATTAAGAAAGGAGCGGTACGAGCCACGGGAGTCCTTGAACTCATACACACTGACATATGTGGACCCCTTAATGTTAAGTCCATGGAAGGTTTTGATTCGTTCATTACCTTCACAGACGACTTTTCTCGATACAGATATATTTATCCTATACGTGATCGATCGGAAGCTTTGGACAAATTCAAAGTGTTCAAAGCCGAAGTTGAGAACCAACTAAACGCTAAAATAAAAGTTGTACGATCAGATCGCGGGGGAGAGTATTATGGTAGGCATGCTCCTTATGGGCAAATTCCAGGTCCTTTTGCCAAGTTTCTCTCTGAGAATGGAATTGTTGCCCAGTATTCAATGCCTGGTGAACCTCAACAAAATGGCGTGGCTGAACGTCGAAACCGCACACTTATGGACATGGTGCGAAGCATGCTCAGTCATGCAAGTGTACCAGTTAGCCTATGGATGGAGGCATTAAAGACAGCCGCACATGTGCTAAATCTCGCTCCTACTAAAGCAGCACCGAACACACCTTACGAGATGTGGGCGGGAAAGAAACCGAGCTTGAATTATTTACGTGTATGGGGTTGTCCCGCTGAGGCTAGAATTTTCAATCCACAACTTAAGAAATTAGATCCAAAGACAGTTAGTTGTTTCTTCATTGGATACCCTCATAGGGGAAAGGGATATCGTTTCTATTGTTCAAGTCACACCACCAAGTATGTGGAGACTCGACAAGCAGTATTTTTTGAGGATAACGAAGCCACTGAAATAAGGGAGATCAATCTTGGGGAGAAACGGGTGTGTGTTTCATCCCCGACTATCCAAGAGATTGTTTTGCCACTACAAAGTGTAGTGACGTCTCAAGCTAATCCTCAATCTAGTACTTCAGGTCCTGAGGCTAACGGTGATCCTGAGACTAATGTCAATCCAGAAGGTGAAGAGGATCACCAGTCGCATAATGAAGATGACCCTCAGAACAATGATGCTCCTCCACCACCTCCTCCCGTGGGCAGGCCACGTCGTGAGAGAAAGAAAGCCATATCAGATGATTATATCACATACTTGCTTGAGGATATGAATGATCTGGGAAAGGTGGAGGATCCAACCTCTTATAAGGAAGCCATTAAAAGCGAAAATTCGTCCAAGTGGTTGGTTGTCATGGAAGACGAGTTGAAGTCTATGGGCTCAAATGACGTTTGGGACTTAGTAGAAGTTCCCGATGGAGCTAAGAAAGTAGGCTGCAAGTGGGTCTACAAAACCAAGTATGATTCCAAAGGGAATGTTGAACGGTTCAAGGCAAGGCTAGTGGCAAAAGGGTATACACAGAGAGAAGGCATTGATTATAAGCAAACCTTCTCTCATGTGTCAACCAAGGATTCTTTTAGAATCATAATGGCATTAGTAGCTCATTACGACCTAGAACTACACCAAATGGATGTTAAAACGGCATTTCTAAATGGTGACTTAAAAGAAGACGTTTACATGGCTCAGCCAGAAGGCTTTGTTGTGGAAGGGAAGGAACATTTAGCATGTCGTCTAAAGAAATCAATTTATGGCTTGAAGCAAGCTTCAAGAGAGTGGTACCTCAAGTTTGATAAAATTATCAAAACTTTTGGTTTCACCGAAAATGTTGTGGACAACTGCATATACGTTAAGTTTAAAGGCAGTAGGTTCACATTTTTAGTCCTATACGTTGATGACATATTATTGGCATGTAGCGATAAGGATATGCTGCATGAGACCAAGAATTTTCTGTCATCCAGTTTTGATATGAAAGATCTTGGTGAAGCCTCGTATGTCCTCGGCATCGAGATTCATAGAGATAGGTCTAGAGGAACGTTAGGACTATCTCAAAAGGCATACTTTGAGAGAGTACTGAAAAAATTCAATATGCATAAGTGCTCACCCTCACCTGCTCCTATAGTTAAGGGCGATAAGTTTGGGACATTTCAATGTCCGAGGAACCAATGTGAAACTGATCAAATGAAGTCGGTTCCTTATGCTTCAGCTGTTGGAAGCATCATGTATGCTCAAGTGTGTACACGCCCAGACTTATGTTTTGTAACCGGGGTGCTTGGCAGATACCAATCAAATCCAGGACCGGACCACTGGAAGGCCGCAAAGAAAGTCTTGCGTTATATGCAAGGAACTAAGGATTTCATGCTTACATATAAAAGAACTGATAACCTAGAAATTGTTGGTTATTCAGACTCTGATTTTGCCGGGTGTGTGGATAGTATGAGATCCACGTCAGGTTATATATTCACACTCGCGGGAGGAGCTATATCGTGGAAAAGCTCCAAACAAACGTTGACTGCTGGATCTACGATGCAAGCAGAATTTGTAGCATGTTATGAGGCCACCGGGCAGGCTGTATGGCTAAAGAATTTTATTCCCAGACTTAAAGTGGTTGACAGCATATCTAAACCAATTTTATTGTACTGCGATAATGAACCAACAGTTTTCTATACGAGTAACAACAGGTCAAGTAATGCTGCCAGACACATTGACATAAAGTATCGTGTTGTGAAAGATAGAATCCAGGATCAAACAGTTGATGTTAAACATATAAGAACGAAGCATATGCTTGCGGATCCGCTAACAAAAGGCTTACCACCCAGTATTTTTCGTGAGCATGTTGCCGGCATGGGACTACTGGAAGCCTGATGATTCTGGAATAAGAGGACCATTAAAATAAACCACTCCCCAATTAGCAAAATGTTTTCCATTTCGAAATAGGCGGGTGTGCTATAAGTGTTGAGGTTCTATGGCGTTTCAAGCTGTTGTAACACCTCACTTTGGTACATCATTCCTATGTAGAATGGGCGAATGAAGTTAAGCCTAACGATCAAGGGGGAGAATGTTGGTTTTGATCTGACGGCTTAACAAGCCAGATTAGATCTATTAGTCTAACAGAAAAAAATGAAGGGATAACGATAAGTGAAGGGGTCCACGTACCAACGTACGTGAACCTCGATCAGAACTAACGCGCCCTGATCGGGGGCGCCCAAAAACCAACTCAGGTTTTGGGTCCCCTGTCGCCAGCGCCATATAAAAGGATACGGGAGAGAGCTGGCCACCTGCGCGATCACAATTCACGTAAGGTTACTCTCCTCCCGATATTCTCACCCCATCCGATCAGGGGGAGCGCTGCAGCGACGGGAAGACCTAAGCCAGCCGCCGCCGCCGTCCCCGGCCAGTCCCGGTGGCGTCCTGAAGGAATCAGGACGTCGAGGAGAACCTCTACTTCGACTACATCACCCCTGCATCACGCCTGCACCGAGCAGGCGATCATGTCCACTCCCGTGACATGTAAAGAAATCCTAAACCCTTCTCTGTTCATGTCAATTAGGTGTTCTAGTTGCAATCAATTTCTACTAATGGCATCCTATAAATGCATAATTACTCCAACAAAAGGTACGCGCATCTGTTGTGTACGCAGTAAATATGACTTTACTGTTTGTGGCTTCATTGTTGCTTTGCTCTGTAGGGACGACTAATAGGTGGCGGTACGGTCGTGGGCATTGTCTTCCTGGCCGTCATAGTTCGCGTCGCCATGCTGATCAAGAACGCATTCGCCCCGCTGCCGGCTGCCAACAACATGGTCGTGGCTCCAATCATAGTCCCACCATAACCATATCCACAGAATCATTGAGGTACAGTTGTTATCTGAATTTTGGCACATTCTGTAGATGTTTCGCTTATCTATAAAAGGTGAGAAATCGATCTCTTCCATTTTGGCAGGGTGGAGTTGAAACCTGGACAGAGAATAGAGAAACTTTTCAGAGTTTTGCTATTCACAATTCCCTTGCTCCGAATGCATCAAGGGTGAAAATTCCAGTAGAAATCTTTCCTTCAAAGTTTTCTTTGAAATTCCTGTGAACCGAATAGGCCCTAAGACTAGTATTTTTCTTTCACTTCTCTATTTCTCCTTCATATTTATAACTCCCTCCGTCCCATAAATGTTTTACATTATGGAACGGAGGGAGTATAGTTTTTCAGAAGCATGTGTGAAGGATGACTCTTGCAAGAGAGCCCACCACCTATTTTTTTCATATTTCTCTTCTCCACACAGACAAAAACGATATGTAAACAACTACTCCCTCCGTCCCAAAATAAGTGTCTCAAACTTAGTAAAATCTTATACTAAAATTAATACAAAGTTAAGACACTTATTTTGGGACGGGGAGAGTATAAGTCTTCTACTCCCTCCGTCCAGAAATACTTGTCGGAGAAATGGATAAAAATGAGAGTATTTAGGACTAAATTGCACTAGATACATCCATTCATTCGACAAGTATTTTCGGACGGAGGGAGTATTATATTGCTGTTAGGGCAGCCACAATGTGATTGATGCCAAATATGCCACGTTATCATGTATGGTAGTGATGCCAATTTCGATAGATGTCCACAACAGTGCCATCGCTAAATTCGTTGCTAGGTGGATCCAAGCTGACACAAGATAGTATAAAAAGACTCTTCTTTCTCAAATATATCCAGGTCTCTTTCCTCACCCATCAATGAACCTCGCATTATTTATTCCGTCGAGATAATTTGGCATCGGAGGAGCTACATGCTCTAGTTCCCTCGAAATCAGGTTTAGGCATCTGGCTCACAATGTGTTAGAAGTAGTTCCATTGCCTAAAAGCGAATTTGGCACGAGTATCTGGCATACATTGCGGATGCCCTTACAGGACTTGGGAGTATAATTGGGGAGGTGGCGCACACCTGCACGCTCTATGGGCCGCAAGCAATGTCGGTTTCGTTTTTGTAATTAATTTTTTTTAAAGAAAAATAATCAAAATGAAAGCACAATTAGATTTGTGAAATAAATGTGAAACGTACAATACTAATAGAAATATTATCCTGAAAAAGGTATCAAAAAATACACTGCAAAAAAATGATCTGTTAAGAAATATTTATTTCAAATAAAAAATGCTCTCAAATTTATAAAAACACTCTAACCTTCTAAAATTTCACGAAGTATGAACAATATTTACATTTTAATTAAAATCCCATGTTTTCGAAAATGTTTAAGGATTATAAAAATGTTCAAAAATTTAAAGAAACGTTCAATAATTTTAAATTTACGTAATTTTCATAGAAATATCATTAATTTTGCTAGAAAATTCTCATGAGTTTAAATAAAATAATCATTAAAATAAAAAAAATTACAAAGCAATGGAAGGGATAAGAAAAAATCGAAGAAAGAAAAAGAAAACTGGCACCAGCACAGTGGGCCAGCCCACGAGTGACGCGGGTGGTTAGCTGTGGGCTCATGTCGTAGTGGTGTAGGTTGTGTGGAAACCTCACAATACCCGCTGGCCCAGCCCACCCTTCTTCCTCCTCCGCCGCCGTCGCCTCCTCTTCCGACTCAGAAGCTTCAGGATCACAGGGGAAGCGGGAGAAGGAATCAGCGGAGGAACTTCTGGCGAGGCTCACGCTGCAGGAAGAGGAGGAAGACGACTTCATCTGGGAGGAGGAGTTGCCGGATATGCTTGAGCCGGCAAAGTGGCTTGCGATCGTTCGGGTTCATACACTAAAATCCTTTAGCCCTAATGCTTTGTATAATGACATGAGGGCGGCATGGAATCCAGCTAAGTCAGTGACATGGAGGAAAATCAAGGGAAATCTGTTCACGGCACAGTTTGGATGTCTTGGTGATTGGAACAAGGCGATGGTAGAAGGCCCATGGCTGTTCAGAGATCAGGCGGTAATAATGCAGGAATATGATGGTTTTAAGAACCCGGATGCCTTCAAGCTCGACAAGCTATCTGTATGGGCACAGATACACCGTCTACCGGATAAGTTCTTAATCGAGCCGGCGGTAAAGGGCCTGGCGTCCAGAATTGGAGAGGTGGAGGAGATCCAGTTGAAGCTTCCCGCTAGATTTTTTGGTGAGTTTGTCAGGGTCAAGGTGAAGATTGATATCCACTCCAAGATCAAACGCTTTGTCACAGCCAAGAAGGGAGAAGAGAGAGTCCAGTATCAGGTCAAGTATGAAAAGCTACCGATCTTCTGCTTTAATTGTGGTGAGTTTGGCCACTGGCACGAGGAGTGCGGGGATGGAGAGCACGATGAAGCGAAGTTTGAATGGGGTGATTTTGTGATGGCTGACAATTTTCGTTTCAACACTGCTGGTCGTGGAAACCACGGACCTCAGAGGGGCCGTGGAGGTCAATGGTCAGGGGGCCGAGGACGAGGTAGAGAACCCTATAATCCTAATCAAAGCTGGCGTTTTAATGCCAGGCCACCGATGCAGACAGAACAGGAGCCCTCCTCTGAAGGGACCGAGCAGAATGGCGGGAAGGCAGTACCTGCCACAGGTGTGGGGGTAGTTTCCATTGCAAATCAGGGGTCTAACAAACGCCTTTCGGTTGAGAATATTACGAGCCCAATAATGGAAGTGCAGACGGGAGAGATGAGAGATGCTCTTGCGGTGGTAACCATAGGGGACCAGCTTTTAGTGCCACCCCCACCTCCAGTGTATGTGTCCCCTAGGAAAGAGAACAAACGCTCGAAGAAGGGGTTGGGAGAAGATGGCTCAGCTGCTGGAAAACTGAAGACCGGGGAAGATGATAGTAATGAGAAAACAATGAATGCAACATTGGCGGGCTCCTCCGAGGAGTACCGCCGGGCACAATGAGTATCTTAAGCTGGAACTGTTGTGGCGCGGGCAACGCTGCGACAGTTAGAGAACTTCGCGATATTGCGAACAATTTTGCCCCTACCCTTTTTTGTATTGTTGAGACCCAGATTGATAGATCGAGGGTAGAAAAACTAGCTGGAAGTATTGGATATGATAATGGATATGCGGTCAGTAGTCAGGGTAGAAGTGGAGGACTAGGTTTGTTTTGGAACAATCCAATAAAAGTTGAGATTTTGGGCTTCTGTGTGTATCATATTGATTGTTCAGTTGAGGAACCGGATTGTGACCCGTGGAGGTTGACACTTTTTTACGGAGAGGCGCAGACTCATTTGAGATATCAATCATGGGATACTTTGAAGGGGATCAGTACTTTGAGTAACCTTCCATGGGTCTGTATAGGGGATTTTAACGAGGTACTACGTCCGGAGGAGCAACAAGGCATTGGGGAGAGGAGCAATGCCCAAATCCAGGGGTTCCGGGATGCCATAGACGTATGCATGCTGATGGACATAGGCTATCTAGGCCAATTCTGGACCTTTGAAAAAAAGGTTAATGGTGGCAGTTACACATGGGTACGCTTGGACCGTTCTCTGGCTTCCGCGGAATGGAGCGAACGTTTCCCAAATGCACAAGTTAAACATCTAACAGCAGCGACCTCGGATCACTGTCCCATCTTGCTAGAGTTTCAAGGGAGGGCACCTAAGCACAAGAATGGCTTTAAGTATGAACTTATGTGGGAAACTCATGAGACGTGGAGAGATACAATTGCTGCTAGCTGGGCAGGAGATCCGGTGGAGTGCATGGCAGATCTAAGAGCAAAGTTGAAAAGAGTTTCGGTACAGCTAGGAACCTGGAATAAGCATACTTTCGGCTCAGTACGGAAGGAGATAGAAAGTTTAAAGCTGGAACTAGAACGCCTGCGGAGCGATCCGGCTAGAACAGCGCCATCACATATTGAATTGAAGATCAATGAGAATTTGATTGAGTTATATCACAGGGAGGAAATAATGTGGAGGCAACGCTCGAGGCTGGAGTGGCTGTCAGCGGGAGACAGAAATACACGCTTCTTTCACCTTCAGGCAAGTGAGAGGAGGAGGAGAAATATGATTAAGGCCTTGGCATCCCTGGGTGTGATGACAGAGAACCAGAATGAACTCAAAGTCATGGTGACAGACTTCTATAAGAACTTGTATCTATCAGAAGGGGTGAGTGGCATAGAGGAGGTACTTGATAAGGTACCGGTGAAGGTTACAGAGCAGATGAATGCCGCTCTTCTGGCACCTTACACAAATGAAGAGGTCAAGACAGCCCTCTTTCAAATGTTCCCGACAAAGGCACCGGGACCGGATGGGTTCCCCGCCCACTTCTATCAAAGGCATTGGGATATATGTGGGGATGAAGTTACCAAGGCTGTCCTGAGGATTATCAGAGGGGAGGAAAGTGCTGCATCTATAAATGACACCGTTTTGGTTCTCATCCCGAAGGTAATGAATCCTACCTTACTTTCTCAGTTCCGGCCTATAAGTTTGTGCAATGTAATCTACAAAATTGCCTCCAAGGTTGTTGCAAATAGGCTCAAAGTGATCCTCCCAGACATCATATCTCAGGAACAGTCAGCTTTCGTTCCAGGCAGGTTGATTACAGATAATATCATTTGTGCATATGAGTGTTTGCACTTCATGAAAAGAAGCAGAGCAAAAACCAATAGTTTTTGTGCACTAAAATTAGACATGATGAAAGCTTATGACAGACTGGAGTGGCCATATCTTCGAGCCATGATGGAGAAGCTGGGATTTGCACACTCCTGGGTTAATATAGTGATGGATATGGTTCAGTCTATATCATTTTCAGTCCTCTTCAATGGAGAGAAGCTTGAACATTTTACTCCTACCAGAGGCATCCGTCAGGGAGATCCAATCTCCCCCTATCTTTTCTTAATTGCAGCAGAGGGCCTTTCGTGCCTTTTAAGATCCAGTTCTCAGTCGTCTAGTCTTCAAGGGATCAAGGTGGCTCCGACAGCTCCGGCGGTCAACCATCTCCTTTTTGCTGACGATAGCCTGTTGTTTTTCAAGTCAAGTGTTGAGGGGGCTGCGAGGGTCTCAGCTTTATTGGAGATATACTGTAAAGCGTCGGGTCAGAAGATAAACAATGCAAAATCTTCAATCTTTTTCTGCAAGAAGTGCCCTAATGAGGTGAGAAATGAGGTCAAACAGATTTTGAATGTAACAAATGAATCTTTGAGTGAAAGATACTTGGGGATGCCCACGGAAGTTGGCCAATCTAAAAAGGGCACTTTCAAGTATTTGAGAGATAGAATTTGGGAGAAGGTGAGAGGATGGATGGAAAAACTTCTTTCAGTTGGAGGGAAAGAAGTGCTCATCAAATCAGTGGCTCAAGCAATCCCAGTATTTTCAATGGCGTGCTTTCGGTTACCCAGAGGCCTTTGTGAAAACATTGAATCCATTATAAGGCAGTTCTGGTGGGGGAGCAAACAAGGAAGGAGGAAGCCCGCATGGGTATCTTGGGACGTCATGACGAAACCAAAGTACCTTGGAGGCATGGGGTTTAGGGATATGGAGATTTTTAACCTTGCTTTGTTGGCTCGCCAGGCATGGAGAGTACTGGAAGATTCAAACTCACTTAGTGCAAGGATATTGAAGGCTGCATATTTCCCGAACACAAGCTTTCTGGAGGCAGAACTAGGCCATCACCCCTCTCAGATTTGGAGGGCTGTTCTTGATGGGAGAGACATTCTGAAGCAAGGCATTATTAAGCGTATGGCAATGGGCAAACGACGAACATTTGGAGAGATAACTGGTTACAGAGGACTGGACCTTTCAGACCGATCACAGCTCTCACTCCTAACCCGCCTGTGATGGTAGCGGAGCTTATTGATTCGACCACAGCATCGTGGAAAGAGGAACTGATCCGTAACACCTTCGTGCGTTTCGACGTTGAACCCATCTTGTCCATACCGATATGCACTAGGGCGATAGAGGATTTTTGGGCTTGGTCCGCCGAGAGGAGCGGCAGATTTTCTGATAGTTCAGCTTACCGGATGGTAATGTCCAGGAAGGAGGAACGAGGGGACTGGCTGGAACGGACCCCGGGCGGCTCCTCACTGAATGCTAACCGAAGGGACTGGTCGACATTGTGGAATATAAAGGTGCCATCCAAACTAAGGGTCTTCCTGTGGCGGCTGGCGAGGCACACTATGCCGACGATGGACGTATTGCATCACCGACACATGTCAGATACTCATCGGTGTTTGCTATGCGGGAGGGAAGACTCATGGAGACATGCACTCTTGGAGTGCACGATGTCAAGGTGTGTGTGGGCGCTCTCTGAGGATGAATTGGTGCAACTGTTGAGTATGAACACGAATCCAAACGCGAAACACTGGCTGCTGGAAATGCATGATCAATTAACGCACGAGAGGTTCGTTCTGTTGGTGGTTACCCTTTGGGCCACATGGAGAGCACGACGTAAGGCGATATATGAAGGGGTTTTTCAGAGTCCTGAAGGAACTAACCAGTTCATCAAGTCATACATAGTGGACCTGCAAACTATCGCTGCTGTGGGCAGTGGTCAGGAACAACATCAAGCGGCGAGACCTAGCCACTGGATTGCACCACCGGACATGTATGCGAAGATCAATGTGGATGCGGCGACCGCAACCAACCGAGGAGTTGCTGCTGCTATCTGTCGAGATCAAGCTGGCATTTTTCAAGGTGCTTCGGCTCTGGTTATCAAGGGAACCAATGATCCACTAACGCTCGAAGCATTAGCAGTCAGAGAGGCTTTGGCGCTTGCCGATGATCTTAATAGTCACAGAATACATGTCGCTACTGACTGCAAAGTTGTACTGGACGACATCAAGAACAAAACACCGGCTATCTATGGAGCTATTCTGCATGAAATCATAGACCATAGTTCCACTTTTATTTCATGTACCTTTGTGCATGAGTTTAGGAGCTCGAATTTCGAGGCTCACAATCTAGCGAAGCATAGTTTGAATTTGGGGGTTGGCCGCCATGTGTGGTTAGGCAATCCTGGTAATCTTTCTTTTGTACCTTTGAACATTGGCACAAGTTAAATAAAGCTTCGCGTGATTGTCTCAAAAAAAAAAAAATCTCTGCCCCTCTCCGGTGCTCTCCTCCGGCTCAGAGCAGAGCCCGCTTGGGCCCTGTCGCCTCCGAGGAGCAGCCAGGAGTCGGCGTCGCCGGCGAGAAGTTGGCCTCATCGCCAACGGTGACCTCGGGCTCCTGTCGGCGGTTATTCAAGGTAAATTTCTTACCTTTGGACTGCTTCTTCTTGACATTATCTCCAGTTGCATGTAGTAACTGGTCCTCTACTGAATTGATCCAGAAATAAATTAACACAAAGCAGCCTAGCTATTTCTCAACCAAAACAGAAAACAAAAATAAAGACATGAACAAATTACAGCAATTCAGGATGATTAGATTTAGCACATCTCTAATGCGTGCTCCAGTCCGGAGTGTCGCCTTTCCGTTACCAGTCTGGCAGAAACACATGAAGCATTTTTGTACACCAGTATAACTTGAGTGGCTCTTATTACCAGTATATGTTGTGGAACAGGGAAGCAGATTTCTGAGGCTGTTTGTGTTGACCAATACTCTCTCCGTTCCAAAATTAGTACAAAGTTAGTATAAAGTTGGGTCATCTATTTTGAAACGGAGGGAGTAGGTGTGAAGCTCTGTTGCACGTTTAATTGTAACATCGAGTGAGTTTTGGTGGCGATGAACGGTGGCACTTCTAGCAAGAGACGAGTAGAAGCCCCGGCAGAGGGACAGAGCAGCGGCATCGGCAAGAGGCAGAATATCAGCATGGGGATGGACACCCTCGACTGCCCCGTCTGCTTTCATACGCTCGGACCTCCTATATACCAGGTACTTACATGTGCTTACCTGTCTCTCAAAGTTCAGACGAAATTAAAAAGTAACCATTGGATATAATGATAGTACTCCTACTTGCTAAAAACAAGTGTCTTGTAACAGCATGGAACGGAGTAGATATGGTTGCTGAAATTTTGTTTCCGTAGAGAATTAGGACACTAGTATTTTGGTCGAGACCGAAACTGCTAGCACTAATCTACACTGTTTATTAGTCTACAGCTGTTCCCTAGTAGTAGGATATTAATCAGGGGCGCACCCCGCACACACAATGCTACTTGCTAAAAACAGTTTTATTGAGACAACATGGATCGGAATAACCATGGTCGCTGAAATTTCGTTTTCGTAGAGAATTAATCAGGACACTAACATTTTGATCTGAGACTGAAACTGTTTGCAACTCTGTACACCGTTTTCTAGTCCACAGCTCTTCCCTAGTAGGCTATGGATCAGGGGTGGATGATATATATACCTCTCTAATAGCATTATGTTTGGTTTGCCCCCCTTTGGAGTTGTATGTCGGTCATACTATAAGTTACAACTTCAAATTTACAGACTCATGGTATAGTTGCGTAATTTTGTGTGGTACTGACTTATCATGTTGCTATTGTAGTAGAGTACTCAACAGTTCAACTCTGATTTCTGTTAAAAAGTTTTTCTCGCATGAGGATCCGGCTAATTCTTCCTTTTCCACAGTGTTCTGTGGGGCATTTCATATGCTCGTCTTGCCTTCCGAAGCTCGTGCGCAACAAGTGTCACTTATGCTCTGCCGAAACTACCTTCAAGCGCGGGTGCTGGGATGGAACGTCTGATGGAATCAGTCATGGTTCTTTGCTCCAATGCCAATTATGGATGCACCCAGAAGCTCACTTACTACCAGAAAGAAGAGCACGAGAAGGCATGCCCGCGCGCCCCATGTTTCTGCCCGGCGTCCAGCTGCAGCTTTGCTGGGGCAATAGACGCCCTCCTTGAACATTCCGCCTCTGAGCACAAGTGGCCGTGTACAACCATCAAGTACTCCGAAGATGTTGAGCTCTGCCTAGAACCAGGTCTACATTTTCTTCGTACCAAAGACAGAGAAATTTTCCTGCTCAACGTGGCACTAGAGCCGTACGGGCATGCCATCTCTGTCGTCTGCATCCAACCTAAAGCTATAAACTCCAAGTTCAAGTGTAGGATGTCCTATGGTTCCTTTTTGAACGACTATTACCAGAGATCAGTTTACGAGATACGAAGCTCATCGTTATTTGATGGGCTACCAAAGGGATACAACTTAATTCTGCCCAAGGATGAGATAACTGATGATGGAAAGGGTACCTTGCTTACGTTCTCCATTGATGATCCTAATCCTAAAGTAAAGGTGCGTGAACCCATACGTCTGAAACCAGTACGCGGTGTATGATTGAAGTGGTAAAGTTGAGCGCCCTCCGTTCCTAAATATAAGTCTTTTTAGAGATCCCAATTGGGACTACGTAAGGAGCAAAATGAGTGAATGTACACTCTAAAATATGTCTATATAGATCTATATGTAGTTCTTATTGAAATCTCTAAGACGACTTATATTTAGGAACGAAGGAAGTATATGCTAAGAGGCTTTATGATCTCAGACTCTGTTTCGTAGTTGTTTCGATGAAGTGCACTCTGTTTAGGTTTTCCAGTTCATGTAAGGAATGTTTTACTGATTTGGGAGGCGCCGGATCAAATGTTTGATGCTATGAAAATTGTGACACCGCCGTGAAGTTGTGTCTGAAGTACTAAATGATCATTTGGTTCTGCTGACTGATGCAATATTTATTCTTCGCTGCTTTTAAATCGTGTCATGGACCAAAACTGCTCAGGGTTTCAAATGCTCTTTGTAACAAGTGAAAGGGGTTACGTTGATCATGTAAGTGTACCTAGCCATAGATTTCAAATGCTCTTTGTTGGATACGCTGTCATCTTTTTGGTTGGTGTTGAAAGATAAAACTTGTCAATTTTGCGAACCAAATTTTAGGTTAAGTTCATAGAAACATAAAACATAAACACAATTTGATTGGAATATTTTAATAACTTTCTAACAGATTCTTCGCCTGAAATAGCAAAAAGGCTCAAATTAAGAAAAGAAAAAAACAATAATATCCAAAATGGAGCCTGCTTTCTTCAGCATGTACTCCGAGGTCTGGTCAGCAGTCCCCTCTTACTTGAGAAATTTGGATATTTGACGCTGAACATCTGGCTTTGCAACATTGCCACTATTAAGACAGACTAAGAAAAATTACCACCCAGACCCAGCTGGTGAACACCTTGATTAACATGCCATTTTCCCTCTTTTACCGATTTCCTTGTCCTTTTTTTCCATTCCATTTACAGACACCGAAAAGGACCAAACTGCCTATAAGGCTACCTAGTTATTTGTCGATTTCGACCAAGCCGCACATCCGCTCGACGTCGTTTGAGAAGGAACTGCTGTTGGTCGGCAGGAGTTCCTCTGAACTACTGGCTGACGCACGGACACTGTGGTGCTATGCGGTAGCTATTTCTCTACACAGATGCATTTTTGGAGAGTGAAAGAGCATGTACACGTGCTCTTTTAGTAGAGAAATATAATTGTGTTGGATTCGTATCATAGCACCACAAAAGAGCTTTCTACCGGTTCCGCTACCTAGCGGCGAGGAACCAGCCATCGTTCGCCTTTTTGGCGACTTGCATTCAAAGAGCTTCCGCTAGCTCAACCATGCAAGCATTGCTCTTCTGCCCAAGAAAGATGAGGCTGAGGTGAGGAGATTTTGGACTACCACCCTATAAGTCTCATACACACCACTATGAAAATCATTGCCAAAGTGCGTTCCAGTCTGCTAGCTCCTTTCATGAAAAACATCGCTTCCAATGCCCAAAGTGCATTCATAAAGAAGAGAAGTATCCACGTTAACATCATGTACATCAGAAACTTTGCCTGTTGCCTCCATGAAAATAAAAGGTAACCCTGCTTTTCATGCTGGACATTTGCAAGGCTTTTGATTCAATTAGATGGGACTACAAGCTTTGGACGATGCTCTCGTTCTTCAAGGAAAAAAGCTCCTCGCAGTGCGGCATCCGGCGGCGCTGTGGGGGAAGGAGCGCGATGCCAACGGCCTCACTGTCGATCTGGGACAAGATGTGTGCGGCAACAATGGCATGGCCCCTCTTGTGTGGGGAGGAGGGGTGGTGGCAAAGAGGAAAGAGGGAATGGTGCTTGCGGGAGGTGGAAGACGCGTAAGGGAATAAGGTAAAACAGGACGTGGGTGGTAGGGTGGGCCTTAAGCCGGTCACCCAGCGTAAATTGTTTACTTATGTTTTATTGCTCCATAAGATTGCATGGACACACTAGTATAAATAGGGCCTATTGTCCCGGTTCATAAGGGCCTTTAGTCCCGGTTCTGGAACCGGGAGTAAAGGGTCGTTACTAAAGCCTCCCCCTTTAGTCCCGGTTCTTACACGAACCGGGACTAAAGGTCGTCCACGTGGCCGCTGCCTGGAGGTCCACCTTTAGTCCCGGTTGGTAGCACCAACCGGTACTAAAGGAAATTTTATGATTTTTTTTGAAAATTTTCTTTTTTAATTTATTTATTTATTTTTTATTTTTTTTTTCAAATTTCTGAATTATTTTAACCTCTAATCTCTAATCACCCTCATCACTGCTCAATTTAACCTCTAATCTCTAATCACCCCTCATCATTCCAAATCATCTAACTTCCCGGACGGTCACCCATCTCACTACTTCAGCCTGAGCACGCTTAACTTCCGAGTTCTATTCTCCCTCGTTTCCAAGTCTGCATTTGTTGTTTTCCTAACAATAGTAAGATGTCAATCCTACTAACCCTCATGAATTTAGCTTGAGCATGAAGTCACACATTTCACTGTTTCAGTTTGAAATTATTGTTCTAGAAAAATAATAATTATTTAGTAACACTAATATTTCTTGAATAAGTAGCTTGACCACAAATTGACCATAGTTTGACCACAATTTGACAACAGTTTGACCAGATTTGACCAAAATTCAAAAACACTGAAATAATTATTTAGTAACACTAATATTTCTTGAATAAGTAGTTTGACAATTGTTTGACCACAGTTTGACCCCAAAATTCAAAAAAATTGAAATAATTATTTAATAACACTAATATTCTTGAATAATTATTTAGTAACACTAATACTTCTTGAATAAGTAGTTTGACCATAGTTTGACCAGATTTAACAAAAATAAAAAAAAATAGAAAAACTGAAATTTGAGCATAACTTTTTTTTCCTTTTAGAATTTGAGGATTCTAAAAATTTGCAAACAGAGAATGTCATGGGAATGGAGATCTGCCGCGCCGGCATTAGACTAGTCAATTAGTTGAAGTATGTTCTAAATTATACCTCCAGAGTCGGACGAGCTCCACTTTTAGTTGAAGTATGTCAGAAATGTATTGAATTTCGTCCTGTTTATATGAAATCCGTTGTGTTTGCATTAATTCCGTCCGGTTAGTTCAAACAGTGGTTGAAATGTATGCGGGTTCTGTTGGATGGACAGCTCCCGCATCAGTATCCTTGGACGGGTCTCCTCTGTTCCTGGACAGATGCCGGAGCAAATTTCTCGGTTAGCACCTGAAATGCCCTCATCGCTCAAGCCATTCCACATGGCAGGTTGTCCAAATCTAAGAAACATGTTACAATTCCAATAACTATCCTTAATTAGATACAACACTTTGCGACATTGCAGACACGCCTTAATTAGATATACAGTTGTAGCCATCAAACAATCAGAGTCCACGTGCGGTGCTGGGCGCTGAATCGATCAAAGTATAGATCGATTTTCTGGTAGTAATTGTATACGTGGGTGTCCAGTTCCGGCTACAAGTCCTAGCACTACACGTCCATGTACGTCCAGGGAAGGATCGATTGTTAGCCAGAAGCTAGTTGCAGATCGATGGTTAGCAAGAAGCTACAAGTGCTTCCCTTCATCGTCGTTTGTCGTCCCGTCGCCAGTCGCCGGAAGTACTACGGCAGCTCGACGCCGGGCGTCGGCAAACATGACAGACCAGATTTGACCAAAATCCAAAAAAACTGAAATAATTATTTAGTAACACTAATATTCTTGAATAATTATTTAGTAACACTAATACTTTTTGAAGAAGTACTTTGACCATAGTTTGACCAGATTTAATAAAAAATAAAAAAATTCAAAAAAAAATTGAAATTTGAGCATAACTTCTTTTCCTTTTAGAATTTGAGGATTCTAAAAATTTACAAACAGGGATGTATTAGGAATGGAGATCTGCCGCGCCGGCATTAGACTAGTCGATTAGTTGAAGTATGTTCAAAATTATACCTCCAGAGTCGGACGAGCTCCGCTTTTAGTTGGAGTATGTCGGAAATGTAATGAATTTCGTCCTCTTTATATGAAATCCGTTGTGTTTGCATTAATTCCGTCCGGTTAGTTCAAACAGTGGTTGAAATTTATGCGGGTTCTGTTGGATGGACAGCTCCCGCATCAGTATCCTTGGACGGGTCTCCTCTGTTCGTGGACAGATGCCTGAGCAAATTTGTCGGTGAGCACCTGAGATGCCCTCATCGCTCGAGCCATGCCACATGGCAGACTGTCCAAATCTAAGAAACCCGTTACAAATCTAATAACTATTCTTAATTAGATACAACACTTAGCGACATTGCAGACACGCCTTAATTAGATATACAGTTGTAGCCATCAAACAATCAGAGTCCGCGTGCGGTGCTGGGCGCTGAATCAATCAAAGTATAGATTGATCGGCTATTGTAATTGTATACGTGTGTGTCCTGTTACGGCTACAAGTCCTAGCACTACACGTCCACGTACGTCCAGGAAAGGACTGATTGTTAGCCAGAAGCTAGTTGCGGATCGATTGTTAGCAATAAGCTACAAGTGCTTCCCTTCATCGTCGTTCGTCGTCCCGTCGGCAGTCGCCGGAAATACTACGGCAGCTCGACGCCGGGCGTCGGCAAACATGACAGACCAGATTTGACCAAAATTCAAAAAAACTGAAATAATTATTTAGTAACACTAATATTCTTGAATAATTATTTAGTAACACTAATACTTCTTCAATACGTAGTTTGACCATAGTTTGACCAGATTTAACAAAAATTAAAAAAAAACTGAAATTTGAGCATAACTTTTTTTTTACTTTTAGAATTTGAGGATTCTAAAAGTTTGCAAACAGGGAATGTCATGAGAATGGAGATCTGTCGCGCCGGCATTAGACTAGTCGATTAGTTGAAGTACGTTCAAAATTATACCTCCAGAGTCGGACGAGCTCCGCTTTTAGTTGACCTATGTCGGAAATGTAATGAATTTTGTCCTCTTTATATGAAATCCGTTGTGTTTGCATTAATTCCATCCGGTTAGTTCAAACAGTGGTTGAAATGTATGCAGGTTCTGTTGGATGGACAGCTCCCGCATCAGTATCCTTGGACGGGTCTCCTCTGTTCGTGGACAGATGCCGAAGCAAATTTGTTGGTTAGCACCTGAGATGCCCTCATCGCTCGAGCCATGCCACATGGCGGACTGTCCAAATCTAAGAAACCTGTTACAATTTCAATAACTATTCTTAATTAGATACAAGACTTTGCGACATTGCAGACACGCCTTAATTACATATACAGTTGTAGCCATCAAATAATCAGAGTCCGCATGCGGTGCTGGGCGCTGAATCGATCAAAGTATAGATCGATCGGCTGGTAGTAATTGTATACGTGGGTGTCCTGTTCCGGCTACAAGTCCTAGCACTACACGTCCACGTACGTCCATGGAAGGATCGATTGTTAGCCAGGAGCTAGTTGCGGATCGATTGTTAGCAACAAGCTACAAGTGCTTCCCTTCATCGTCGTTCGTCGTCCCGTCGCCAGTCGCAGGAAGTACTACGGCAGCTCGACGCCGGGCGTCGGCAAATATGACAGACCAGATTTGACCAAAATTCAAAAAAATTGAAATAATTATTTAGTAACACTAATATTCTTGAATAATTATTTAGTAACACTAATACTTCTTGAATAAGTAGTTTGATCATAGTTTGAGCAGATTTAATGAAAATAAAAAAAAAACTGAAATTTGAGCATAACTTTTTTTCCTTTAGAATTTGAGGATTCTAAAAGTTTGCAAACAGGGAATGTCATGGGAATGGAGATCTGCCGCGCCGGCATTAGACTAGTCGATTAGTTGAAGTATGTTCAAAATTAGACCTCTAGAGTCGGACGAGCTCTGCTTTTAGTTGAAGTATGTCGGAAATGTAATGAATTTCGTCCTCTTTATATGAAATCCGTTGTGTTTGCATTAATTCCGTCCGGTTAGTTCAAACAGTGGTTGAAATGTATGCGGGTTCTGTTGGATGGATAGCTCCCGCATCAGTATCCTTGGACAGGTCCCCCTCTGTTCGTGGACAGATGCCGGAGCAAATTTGTCGGTTAGCACATGAGATGCCCTCATCGCTCGAGCCATGCCACATGGCAGGCTGTCCAAATCTAAGAAACCTGTTACAATTCCAATAACTATTCTTAATTAGATACAACACTTTGCGACATTGCAGACACGCCTTAATTAGATATACAGTTGTAGCCATCAAACAATCAGAGTCCGCGTGCGGTGCTGGGCGCTGAATCGATCAAAGTATAGATCGATCAGCTGGTAGTAATTGTATACGTGTGTGTCCTGTTCCGGCTATAAGTCCTAGCACTACACGTCCACGTACGTCCAGGGAAGGATCGATTGTTAGCCAGAAGCTAGTTGCGGATCGATTGTTAGCAAGAAGCTACAAGTGCTTCCCTTCAACATTGTTCGCCGTCCCGTTGCCAGTCGCTGGAAGTACTAGGGCAGCTCGACGCCGGGCGTCGGCAAACATGATAGAACAGATTTGACCAAAATTCAAAAAAACTGAAATAATTATTTAGTAACACTAATATTCTTGAATAATTATTTAGGAACACTAATACTTCTTGAAGAAGTACTTTGACCATAGTTTGACCAGCTATAAAAAAAATAAAAAAATTCAAAAAAATTTGAAATTTGAGCATAACTTTTTTTCCTTTTAGAATATGAGGATTCTAAAAATTTGCAAACAGGGATGTCATGGGAATGGAGATCTGCCGCGCCGGTATTAGACTAGTCGATTAGTTGAAGTATGTTCAAAATTATACCTCCTGAGTCGGACGAGCTCCGCTTTTAGTTGAAGTATGTCGGAAATGTAATGAATTTCGTCCTCTTTATATGAAATCCGTTGTGTTTGCATTAATTCCGTCCGGTTAGTTCAAACAGTGGTTGAAATGTATGCGGGTTCTGTTGGATGGACAGCTCCCGCATCAGTATCCTTGGACGGCTCTCCTCTGTTCGTGGACAGATACCGGAGCAAATTTATCGGTTAGCACCTAAATGCCCTCATCGCTCGAGCCATGCCACGTGACAGGCTATCCAAATCTAAGAAACCTGTTACAATTCCAATTACTATCCTTAATTAGATACAATACTTTGCGACATTGCAGACACGCCTTAATTAGATATACAGTTATAGCCATCAAACAATCAGAGTCCGCGTGCGGTGCTGCGCGCTGAATCGATCAAAGTATAGATCGATCGGCTGGTAGTAATTGTATGTGTGCGTGTCCTGTTCCGGCTACAAGTCCTAGCACTACACGTCCACGTACGTCCAGGGAAGGATCGATTGTTAGGCAGAAGCTAGTTGCGGATCGATTGTTAGCAAGAAGCTACAAGTGCTTTCCTTCATCATCGTTCGTCGTCCCGTCGCCAGTCGCCGGAAGTACTACGGCAGCTCGACGCCGGGCGTCAGCAAACATGACAGACCAGATTTGACCAAAATTCAAAAAAACTGAAATAATTATTTAGTAACACTAATATTCTTGAATAATTATTTAGTACCACTAATAGTTCTTTAATAAGTAGTTTGACCATAGTTTGACCAGATATAACAAAAATTAAAAAAATAAAAAAAAATGAAATTTGAGCATAACTTTTTTTCCTTTTAGAATTTGAGGATTCTAAAAATTTGCAAACAAAGAATGTCATGGGAATGGAGATCTGCCGCACCGGCATTAGACTAGTCGATTAGTTGAAGTATGTTCAAAATTATACCTCCAGAGTCGGACGAGCTCCGCTTTTAGTTGAAGTATGTCGGAAATGTAATGAATTTTGTCCTCTCTATATGAAATCCGTTGTGTTTGCATTAATTCCGTCCGGTTAGTTCAAACAGTGGTTGAAATGTATGCGGGTTCTGTTGGAAGGACAGCTCCCGCATCAGTATCCTTGGACGGGTCTCCTCTGTTCGTGGACAGATGCCGGAGCAAATTTGTCGGTTAGCACCTGAGATGCCCTCATCGCTCGAGCCATGCCACATGGCAGGCTGTCCAAATCTAAGAAACCTGTTACAATTCCAATAACTATCCTTAATTACATACAACACTTTGCGACATTGCAGACACGCCTTAATTAGATATAGAGGTGTACCATCAAACAATCAGAGTCCGCGTGCGGTGCTGGGCGCTGAATCGATCAAAGGATAGATCGATCGGCTGGTAGTAATTGTATACGTGTGTGTCCTGTTTCGGCTACAAGTCCTAACACTACACGTCCACGTACGTCCAGGGAAGGATCGATTGTTAGCCAGAAGCTAGTTGCGGATCGATTGTTAGCAAGAAGCTACAAGTGCTTCCCTTCATCGTCGTTCGTCGTCCCGACGCCAGTCGCCGGAAGTACTACGGCAGCTCGACGCCGGGCATCAGCAAACATGAGAGACTAGATTTGACCAAAATTCAAAAAAACTGAAATAATTATTTAGTAACACTAATATTCTTGAATAATTATTTAGTAACAATAATACTTCTTGAATAAGTAGTTTGACCATAGTTTGACCAGATTTTACAAAAAATAAAAAAATTTCAAAAAAAATGAAATTTGAGCATAACTTTTTTTTTCCTTTTAGAATTTGAGGATTCTAAAAATTTGCAAACAAAAAATGTCATGGGAATGGAGATCTGCCGCGCCATCATTAGACTAGTCGATTAGTTGAAGTATGTTCAAAATTATACCTCCTGAGTCGGACCAGCTCCGCTTTTAGTTGAAGTATGTCGGAAATGTAATGAATTTCGTCCTGTTTATATGAAATCCATTGTGTTTGCATTAATTCCATCCGCTTAGTTCAAACAGTGGTTGAAATATATGCGGGTTCTGTTGGATGGACAACTCCCGCATCAGTATCCTTGGACGGGTCTCCTCTGTTCGTGGACAGATGCCGAAGCAAATTTGTCGGTTAGCACCTGAGATGCCCTCATCGCTCGAGCCATGCCACATGGCAGGCTGTCCAAATCTAAGAAACCTGTTACAATTTCAATAACTATCCTTAATTAGATACAACACTTTGCGACATTGCAGACACGCCTTAATAAGATATACAGTTGTAGCCATCAAACAATCAGAGTTCGCGTGCGGTGCTGGGCGCTGAATCGATCAAAGTATAGATCGATCGGCTGGTAGTAATTGTATACGTGCGTGTCCTGTTCCGGCTACAAGGCCTAGCACTACACGTCCACGTACGTCCAAGGAAGGATCAATTGTTAGCCAGAAGATAGTTGCGGATCAATTGTTAACAAGAAGCTACAAGTGCTTCCCTTCATCGTCGTTCGTCGTCCCGTCACCAGTCGCCGGAAGTACTACGGTAGCTCGACGCCGGGCGTCGGCAAACATGACAGACCAGATTTGACCAAAATTCAAAAAAACTGAAATAATTATTTAGTAACACTAATATTCTTGAATAATTATTTGGTAACACTAATAGTTCTTGAATAAGTAGTTTGACCATAGTTTGACCAGATTTAAAAATAATAAAAAAAATTCAAAAAAATTGAAATTTGAGCATAACTTTTTTTCTTTTAGAATTTGAGGATTCTAAAAATTTGCAAACAGGGATGTCATGGGAATGGAGATCTGCCGCGCCGGCATTAGACTAGTCGATTAGTTGAAGTATGTTTAAAATTATACCTCCTGAGTCGGACGAGCTTCGCTTTTAGTTGAAGTATGTCGGAAATGTAATGAATTTCGTCCTCTCTATATGAAATCCGTTGTGTTTGCATTAATTCCGTCCGGTTAGTTCAAACAGTGGTTGAAATGTATGCGGGTTCTGTTGGATGGACAGCTCCCGCATCAGTATCCTTGGACGGGTCTCCTCTGTTCGTGGACAGATGCCGAAGCAAATTTGTCGGTTAGCACCTGAGATGCCCTCATCGCTCGAGCCATGCCACATGACAGGCTGTCCAAATCTAAGAAACCTGTTACAATTCCAATAACTATCCTTAATTAGATACAACACTATGCGACATTGCAGACACGCCTTAATTAGATATACAGTTGTAGCCATCAAACAATCAGAGTCCGCGTGCGGTGCTGGGCGCTGAATCGATCAAAGTATAGATCGATCGACTGGTAGTAATTGTATACGTGCGTGTCCTGTTCCGGCTACAACTCCTAGCACTACACGTCCACGTACGTCCAGGGAAGGATCGATTGTTAGCAAGAAGCTAGTTGCGGATCGATTGTTAGTCAGAAGCTACAAGTGCTTCCCTTCATCGTCGTTCGTCGTCCCGTCGCCAGTTGCCGGAAGTACTACGGCAGCTCGACGCCGGGCGTCGGCAAACATGACAGACCAGTTTTGACCAAAATTCAAAAAAACTTAAATAATTATTTAGTAACACTAATATTCTTGAATAATTATTTAGTAACACTAATACTTCTTGAATAAGTAGTTTGACCATAGTTTGACTAGATTTAAAAAAAATTAAAAAAATTAAAAAAAACTGAAATTTGAGCATAATTTTTTTTTCCTTTTAGAATTTGAGGATTCTAAAATTTTGCAAACAAGGAATGTCATGGGAATGGAGATCTGCCGCGCCGGTATTAGACTAGTCGATTAGTTGAAGTATGTTCAAAATTATACCTCCAGAGTCGGACGAGCTCCGCTTTTAGTTGAAGTATGTCGGAAATGTAATGAATTTCGTCCTTTTTATATGAAATCCGTTGTGTTTGCATTAATTCCGTCCGGTTAGTTCAAACAATGGTTGAAATTTATGCGGGTTCTGTTGGATGGACACCTCCCGCATCAGTGTCCTTGGACGGGTCTCCTCTGTTCGTGGACAGATGCCGGAGCAAATTTGTCGGTTAGCACCTGAGATGCCCTCATCGCTCGAGCCATGCCACATGGCAGGCTGTTCAAATATAAGAAACCTGTTACAATTCCAATAACTGTCCTTAATTAGATACAACACTTTGCGACATTGCAGACACGCCTTAATTACATATATACAGTTGTAGCCATCAAACAATTAGAGTCCGCGTGCGGTGCTGGGCGCTGAATCGATCAAAATATAGATCGATCGGTTGGTAGTAATTATATACGTGCGTGTCCTGTTCCGGCTACAAGTCCTAGCACTACACGTCCACGTACGTCCAGGGAAGGATCGATTGTTAGCCAGAAGCTAGTTGCGGATCGATTGTTAGCAAGAAGCTACAAGTGCTTCCCTTCATCGTCGTTCGTCGTCCCGTCGCCAGTCGCCGGAAGTACTACGGCAGCTCGACGCCGGGCGTCGGCAAACATGATAGACCAGATTTGACCAAAATTTAAAAAAACTGAAATAATTATTTAGTAACACTAATATTCTTGAATAATTATTTAGTAACACTAATACTTCTTGAATAAGTAGTTTGACCATAGTTTGACCAGATTTAACAAAAATAAAAAAACAAAAAAAAACTGAAATTTGAGCATAATTTTTTTTCCTTTTAGAATTTGAGGATTCTAAAAGTTTGCAAACGGGGAATGTCATGGGAATGGAGATCTGCCGCGCCGGCATTAGACTAGTCGATTAGTTGAAGTATGTTCAAAATTATACCTCCAGAGTCGGACGAGCTCCAATTTTAGTTGAAGTATGTCGGAAATGTAATGAATTTCGTCCTCTTTATATGAAATACGTTGTGTTTGCATTAATTCCGTCCGGTTAGTTCAAACAGTGGTTGAAATGTATGCGGGTTCTGTTGGATGGACAGCTCCCGCATCAGTATCCTTGGACGGGTCTCCTCTATTCGTGGACAGATGCCGGAGCAAATTTATCGGTTAGCACATGAGATGCCCTCATCGCTCGAGCCATGCCACATGGCAGGCTGTGCAAATCTAAGAAACCTGTTACAATTCCAATAACTATCCTTAATTAGATACATCACTTTGCGACATTGCAGACACGCCTTAATTAGATATACAGTTGTAGCCATCAAACAATCAGAGTCCGTGTGCTGTGCTGGGCACTGAATCGATCAAAGTATAGATCGATCGGCTGGTAGTAATTGTATACGTGCGTGTCCTGTTCCGGCTACAACTCCTAGCACTACACGTCCACGTACGTCCAGGGAAGGATCGATTGTTAGGCAGAAGTTAGTTGCGGATCGATTGTTAGCAAGAAGCTACAAGTGCTTCCCTTCATCGTCGTTCATCGTTCCGTCGTGTCACAGCCCTAGAATTTGTTTGTCATTAGTTGCATTAAGGCATTCATGCATCATGTTTAAAATTCATGAAACTTGAAATGGGGATGACAAACCCTAGCACTAAATAAAATGCAATTAGGATCAAAATAAAATATTTTCAATAAACCCAGAATGCCCTTTAGAAAAGTTTATTATTTTTGTTAAAGGTGAAAACCCCTGCCATCAATGATGCACATATTTCTAGGCCATTCTGGATTTTTGAATTAAATCCTATTGTATTTGACCTTGGGCATTTAAATACTATAAATAATTTAAATGTTCAAATAAATGTTGGAAATTGTTAAGGGTCACTGAAATAATTCAGAAAGCACCCATAATTGTTTCTAGGATTTTATAAAATGATTTGATATTTTAAATCAAATCAAAACAAACTACATAAAATAGAAAATAGAATTAAATAGAAATAAGAGAGAGAGAGCAGAAGATCTTACCTGGCGCTCACCTGGTAGCCCACCTGGCCCAGCAGCACGGCCCAGCCCGCCACCGCTACCCCCCCCCCTGTCGTCTTCCTCCCCTCGCACCGAAGCAGCTCGGTGGCGGGCGCCGACGCCGCCCTGGCCACCTCCTGCTTGCCACCGAGGCGCCCCGACGCGTCTAGATGGCGCCACTCACCTCCCTGCCTCTCTCCCTCGCTCTCCCGCGCTCTCACCCCCTTCCCTGGATCTCTCCCTCTCTCGCCCGACCGCTGCCGCCGCCGCCGTCCACTACCACCGCAGCCACCGCCGTCGTTTCGCCCTACTAGAGAGTCCATCGGCTCCGCCTAGTCCCCTGCTACCTCTCCGTTGAGACACGCGTGTCGGATGCCCTGCTGCCTCGCCAGCGACCCGTCTTCTCCACGCACGGCCGCCGGACACCGTCTGTCGATTCGCCGTCTTCGCCGCCTCCCCGAGCTCGCCGTCTGCTCCAACCGACCCCCTGTGAGCTCCTCCACCGTTTCCCCCTCTTCCCCACTTCTTTTGATCGCCGTAGGCATCGCCCCTGGATGCCCGTAGCACGCCGCCGCCCGAGCTCATCGTCGACGTAGCTCCGGTGACCATTTGGTCACCCCGGCGAGCCTAACGCGTTCGCAGCGTTCCGTAGAGCATTCCTAGCGCAAGCCCCCTCCCGTTTGCATGCCGCAGCAGCTAACCCGTGGCCACCCGAACTCCGGCCGCCGCCTTGGAGCTCGCCGTCGTCAGCTCCGGCCTCCCCACGACCCAGCAACCGCACCGTTTGACGCGCGGGAGCAAGGGCTCTCCAACGAGCCGAAGCACGGCCTCGCCCGTACCCTGTAGCGTGTTTCCGACGGCCGCCACCGTCCCGGGCCTCGCCGGCGTCGAGACGCCGGCGGGATTGACCCTACTGACCAGGGGTTTGACCTCCCCTGGGTCCATGACAGGTGGACCCCCGCCATCAGGTGATTAGCTTAATGCTAATCACCACCTAATCTAACCCCCTGACACTGACATGTGGGCCCTAGTGCCCCTAATCTTTAATTAAACTAAACTAACCCCCCTGTCTAACCTGTGTCACTGACGTGTGGACCCCACACGTCAGGTTTGACCCGAGCCAGCCCAGTTGACTCTGCTGACGTCACAGTGACGTGGTGCTGACGCCATAATTCATTTCTGGATTTATATTATTGAGGAAATTCCAGAAAATTGTAAAAACTTCTAAAAATCATAGAAATTCAACCGTAACTCCAAATTAAATAATTTATATATGAAAAATTATCAGAAAAATTCAAGGAATCCATCTGTACCATTTTCATGCATGTTTGAACAATGTTTGTCCTCTGTTTTGGTCAAAACCAATAAAGGGCATTTGAATAATCACATATGGAGTTTGAATTTGAATCTTGTATTCAAACCAACTTCATTTAATCTGTTGCTAGTTGCATTAGCTCAAAACACATTCATATTGCCATGTCATAGCATGCATCATATTGTGCATTGCATTGATCGTGTTTCTTCTGTGTTTGCCGGTGTTGTTCCCCCTCGATAGACGTTGTACCGATGATGCGATCGTTGACACTGATGAAGACTCAATGTTATCTTCAGAAGTGCCAGGCAAGCAAAACCCCCTTGTTCATTCCGATACAATCCTACTCTCTCGCTCCTGCTCTCTTTTACTGCATTAGGACAACAACGATTCAACTGTTACTTGCTGCGGTAGCTGAACCCCTTTATCCTCTGCATGACCTGTCATTGCCACAGTAAATAGATGAAACCCACTAGCATGAGTAGGAGTTGTTTGAGCCATGTTGTGCCTACTCATTCATGTTTGTTTGTCATGCCTGCTATTGCTTAGAGTTGAGTCAGGTCTGATTCATCGGGGATGAATCAGAGGTGTGTGAACATGTCCTACTGTGTGTGAGCTAAGTGTGTGAACATGATTTGGTAAAAGGTGTCGGTGAGAGGCCATGTAGGAGTACATGGTGGGTTGTCTCATTGAAGCCGTCCTTAGGAACTGAGTTCTGTGTTTGTGAGCCATGATTCAGCTACTACCATGCATTGGGCCCTGAAATATGACCCCGCTCGACTTCTTATTCACCCTAGTCCTCTGTCCAGGAGTTGCAAGTAGTTTCTGGTGTTTGTAGTATGCTGGAGGCCGTGGACAGCGCTGACCATAGGGGTGGGCTGTGATGCGGTAGGCACGTGGCCGGGTATACCGGGCGCCCGTTTGGTGTCACGGAACCCTGTTCACATCGTTTGGGGCTGTGAGCGAAACTCCGGCCGGATCTCCTCATGGATGGAACCCGAATAGGCGATAAACCTGGACTAGAGACTTGAGTGTTTAGGTAGGTCGTGGTCTACACCCACGTTGGCTTTCGCTTGAAGTCTGCTGAGCACATGTCGTGTGCAGACGCTAAGTGGTGGAAACATGTATGAAGAAGTACACCCCTGCAGGGTTAACATCATCTATTCGAATAGCCGTGTCCGCGGTAAAGGACTTCTAGGTTGCTTATATCAGTTCATAGACAAGTGAAAGTGGATACCCTAAAAATACGCAAGATAAGCGTGAGTGCTATGGATGGCGTTCTCGTAGGGAGACGGGAGTGGATCCATAGTGGTGTATTGATATGGTGAATATGTGGACTCGTGTGCGCCACCTCAAAGAGTTACTTTGCAGTCGTAGTTTAGGATAGCCACAGAGTCAAAGCTGGCTTGCTGCAGTTAAACCCCACCATCTCCTTGTTGAAAATGATGCATATGTAGTTAGTTCTGATGTAAGTCTTGCTGGGTACATTTGTACTCACGTTTTCCTATTTTATGTTTTTGCAGAGAGACTTCAGTCTCACTAGTAGTTCCGCGTGGACTTCGACGTTTAGCTTGTTACCTCAGCTACGATCTTGTGCCCTCGGCAGGATCTGGTAGATAGTCAGGCTTCTCAGCCTTTTTCATTTATAGATGTCTGTACTCAGACATGATAGCTTCCGCTTGTGCTTTGACTTGTATGCTCTGAATGTTGGGTCGTGAGCCCCCTGTTTGTAATATCTCGCTCCTCGGAGCCTATTGATAAATACCTGAGTTGTAGAGTCATGTTGTGATGCCATGTTGTATTTGCACATATCGAGCATATTGTGTGCATGATTGAAATGCTTGGTATGTGTGGGATCTGACTATCTAGTTGTTTATCCTTAGTAGCCTCTCTTACCGGGAAATGTCTCCTAGTGTTTCCATTGAGCCATGGTAGCCTGCTACTGCTTCGGAACACTTAGGCTGGCCGGCATGTGTCCTTCTTCATTCCTGTGTCTGTCCCTTCGGGGAAATGTCACGCATTGAGTACCGGAGCCCTGTTAGCCCGCTATAGCCCGGTTTACCGGAGTCCTGCTAGCCCAGTGCTACAGCCCGGACCCACTTGCTGATGACCGACACGTTCGATGCTGGGTCATGGATGCCTGTCCCTGTAAGTCTGTGCCACTTTGGGTTTTCGACTAGTCATGTCAGCCCGGGCTCTTTATCATATGGATGCTAGCGACATCATCATATACGTGAGCCAAAAGGCGCAAATGGTCCCGGGCAAAGGTAAGGCGACACCCATGGGAATACCGTGCGTGAGGCCGCAAAGTGATATGAGGTGTTACAGGCTAGATCGATGTGACATTGAGTCGGGGTCCTGACAGCGTTGGTATCAGAGCTTGACTGCCTGTAGGATTACCAAGCCAAACTGGTCGAAGTTGAGTCTAGAAATTCTTAGTTATATAAGGGAATTGATTGTGGGATGGAACGTAAGGCTCTTTTTACTCCTTATACCTTATGCCCTTCTGATCTGAGTCATCTTATCTCTTCTACGGGGATTAAGAACTAGGCTATCTCTTCTTTCCATCAGGATCACGTGTTACTAATCCGTAGACTTATAAGATTGTTGGATTAAGCCTCAGTTCAGTTTCTACCTCTGTATGTTAATTATTGATCTCGAGACCTTGATATTGTGCTTCTGAGTGGTTATGCCACCATCTTTGTGAATGTCTCAAATCTTTTTTGAGCATTTACAGCCGTTATGCTGTCCAAGTCATCCCAGGTCTCTAAACAGTCTGATGCATTTGCAAATCCTTTCCTTCCGTCTCCGATGTCCCTTTTGGTCGGAATAAGCACACTAATCGGTAGGTTGAGGTACTTTGTTGCCTCAGCGTAGATGTTGGAGCTATTATTATGACCTTAGGTGTTTAGGAAGTCACCTAGCAATTTAGCAATGCTTTTGTATCCCCAGTGTGATGATTCTGGCCATTATTTTTGAAAGCATCCCGTGATGTTATTAGTTAGTAGGCATTCTATTTCTGGGTTTTGAACCCGAGATTCACTCTACTTACTTCATGTTGATAGTGTTTGCTAGTTCCTTTAGGATATTAGTAACCTTTGCGATAGTCCTCGAGGTCCGTGGTATATCGTTCTTCCAAATACCATGAACCATTCTTGGCAGGAGTTCTTTTGAACCAAAAGATCACAATTAGAGTACTCTTGAGGAGTTCTCCATTCATAAATCGTGACTCTGCCAGTTCTACTTTTCTGCATGGGTTATCCGGAAGAAATATGTTGAACTTGGTTCGACATACTAATCTATGCATCCACAACTCAGAAAATTATATGTTCCTTTGAGTTGTTCTCTTTAGTTGCATTCTGACCCTCGTCTATCAATTGATAGTCAAGAGTATGCGTGCGTTCGTTTATTGATGCCTATTACTCTTGTGGTCCGTCAAGCCATTCTATCGCAGAATGACTAGGAGAAACAAACTCCAGTACCTCTTCCATATCCAGGATTGGGTCAAAGAAGTTGTGCTCCACAGAACAAATTGCTAATCCAGCTTTTGTTCTGCTCTACCTTGGAGTATTACCATCTTTTTATCAGGATTTTTATAGGAATTGCACACCATCCTATGAACTCTTGGTACAGTGATACTTCTCTTCATCATTATTCATTCCTCGGTTCCCGTGTTGTTATAACCGGATTGTCGACAAGTGAATCGTGATGTGTGAAATCAATACTCCTAGCAACCTTGTTGCTTGGTAGTTAAATGGTCAATAACCTCATTTTTAACGTGTTGGTTCTTGAATCATTATTCTAAGATTGATCGTGCTACCTTGTCCATCTTCCTGGTGCACATTTCGATTGATGAGTTAGGATTTTGTCAAGTCCTCGCTCATTTGATCATATCGTCTTGCCCTGAAAAGCAAGATTGTTCTCGATCGTAGTAACGTATCGGTGGTTCATGATTTTCCGAATATCTTTGTCACATCCCTAGTATGGTATGACCTAGACTAGCTAGTCATTTGTGCATCATATTTAAATTTCATTTAAATTTGAAATGAGGATTGGTGGAACCCTCAGAATCGTTCTTGAAAATGACCCAAACAAAAATTTCTCCAAAAGGGTCCAAGAAAATGCTCATGTTGCCCTCTGAAAATATTGGACAGAGATAAAAATCAAAACAATATTTTTAGGAGCTCATGGACATTTATTTTGGCCATTTGGATTAATTCGATAAATATTTGCACTGGAAATATATTTCTATATATATGAAATATGGTCCAAAAATTATGCCAATTATAAAAGAGCTCTGGAATAATACCATTAGCCCCTACAAAAATTGGCATAATAAAATAAAATGGTTTAGTATTTTTATTAAACCAAACAAATGTCAGAAAATTAGAAAAGAAAACAGAAAAGGGGAGAGAGACTTACCTGGGCCACTTACCCGATCGGCCCAGTAGCTCGGCCCAGCTGACTGGCCGACGCCAGTCGTCCCCCTCCTCGCGCCAGAGGGACAGGGCGCGTGGTCGCCGCACACCGCGCGCATGCGCGCCACGGCAGCTGCCTGCGTGCCCTCCCCCTCGACGCCCTGGCCTCGCCAGAAGCGCCCAGCACCGCCCCGGATCTCTCCCTCGCTCTCTCGTTCCTCTCCCTCCCCTGCATCTCTCCCTCTCCCCGCGCCCGAAGCGCTGCCGTCGCCGCCGCACGCCGTGGCCATAGCCACCGCCTCCCCCTCGCCTCCCCGTCGTGCCCAGGAGCTCCGCCTCGTCGCCAGCTACCTCCTCGTCGAGCCATGAACCTCCGGACGGCCTCCATCGTCGCCACCGTCCTCGTCTTCAACCTCGGCCGTCCGAGATCGTCTTCGCCGCCCTGCTCTGCTCCGGCCTTCCCCGAGCAAGCCGACCAACCCATCGACCTCCCCGTGAGCCTCTGCTTCGAACCCCTCTCCTCCTCCTCGCAATTACGCCGTCTAGGCCTCAATTCCGCCATGGCCGAAGCTCGCCTCCGCTCGAGCTTGTCGCCGGCGTTGCTCCGGCGACCCTTTGGCCACGCCAGTGCACCTAGCACTCTCGCCGCACCTCGTAGTGCCCCGCTAGCGCTTTAGTTCGCGCATTTGCACGCTGCAGCCGCGCCCCCGAACACAGCCGAACTCCGGCGGCCGCAAAACATGGTCGCCGACGTCGTTCTCGGCCACCCCAGCTCTGGCCGAGGGCACTGCTCGACGCGCCGCATCGCCAGCTCTTCGGAGAGCCTAAACACGCCTCGAACGGAGCCCTGTGGGTGATTCCCGCGGCGTTCCGCCGTCTCGGGCCTCGCCGGCGGCTAAACGCCGGCGAGTTGACCGGGTTTGACCCCCCAGGGTTGCTGACATGTGGGCCCCGGCCCTGACTAATTTTAGTTTAGGATTAGTTTAAATTTAATCAACTCTGTTAATTAACCCTGTCACTGACGTGTGGGTCCCACACATCAGGTTTGACCCGGACCAGCCCAGTTGACTGCTGACGTCATGCTTACTCAATGCTGACGCAATATATAATTTCTGGATTTAAATTAAATCAGGAAATTCCAGAAATTGTTTTAAACTTCAAAAATTCATAACAATTCAACCGTAGCTCAGATTAAAATAATTTATATATGAAAAATTATCAGAAAAATGCAACCTTTCCATCTGTACTAGTTTGATGCATGAAAAACTAACTTATACATGCTGAATATGGGAAAACACATTATGGCATATATAAGAGACCTAATTTAGAGATGCATTTGAACCTTTTGTTCAAATGGACTTCAAACCAAATGTTTACTAGTTTCATTAGCTCAAACAGCATCACATCTACATGCCCTGTTCATGCATCATATTGTTGCATATGATTGTGTATTGATTGCCGGCACCGTTCCTTCTCGATAGGTCCTGCTCCGGAGAGGTTCCAGAGTACCTGTCTGTGAAGCAGTGCCTCCCTTGTTGATTTACCAGGCAAGCAAACCCCCCTTGTTCATTTCGATAAAACCCTACTCTCTCGTTCCTGCTCTCAGTTATTGCATTAGGACAACAACGATTCATCTGCTACTTTGTGCTGCGGTAGTTGAACCCATTCCTCTGCATGACCTGTCATTGCCACAGTAAATAGTTGAAACCCACTAGCATGTGTAGGAGTTGATTGAAGCCATTGTTGTGTTCCTACCATGCTATGCCTGCTATTGCTTAGAGTTGTGTCAGGTCTGGTTCATTGGGAATGAATTGGAGTGTTACGATATGTTCTGATGCTGAGAGTGAAGTGTGTGAACACGATTTGGTAAAGGTAGCGGTGAGAGGCCGTGTAGGAGTACATGGTGGGTTGTCTCACTGGAACCGTCCTTAAGCACTGAGTTCTATGTATGTTGTCCAATGACTCGATACTACCACACATTGGGTTCCGGTAACTCGACCCCTCTCGACTTATTAACCAACTTGGTCTCTGTCCAGGAGTCGCAACTAGTTTCTGGTGTTTGTAGGTAGTGCTATTTTTCTACCAAGTGGCACCCGGCAGGGTGGGCTTGGGACAGACTAGGCACACGTGGCCCGGTGTACCGAGTGGCACCCGGTTGGTGGGCTCGGGAACCCTGTACACATCGTTTGGGGCCGTAAGCGACACCCCGGCCGGATCTCCTTGCGGATGGAACCCGAATAGGCGATAAACCTGGACTAGAGTCTTGTGTGGTTAGTCAGGTCGTGGCCGACACCCTCGCCAGGCTTCCGCTTGAAGGTTGCCGAGATACATGACGTGTACATGGCGATAAGTGGCGAGAGCGTGTGTGAAGAAGTACACCCCTGCAGGGTTAACATGATCTATTCGAATAGCCGGGTCCGCGGTTATGGACTTCTTGGATGCTTACATGGTACATAGACAACTTGAAGTGGATACTATAAAATGCTCAAGACAAGTGTGAGTGCTATGGATGGCCTTCTCGTAGGGAGACGGGGATGAATCCATAGTAGTGTATTATGTGGTGCTTAGTGGACTCGTGTACGTTGTTTCACCTCTAGAGTTTCTGGTAGTCGTAGAATAGGATAGCCACAGAGTCAAAGCTGGCTTGCTGCAACTAAACCCCACATTACCCTCTTGATACTAATGCATGTACGATAGGATCTGATGTAAGTCTTGCTGAGTACCTTTGTACTCATGTTGCTTTATTTATGTTTTTGCAGCTGAGACTTCGGTCTTACTAGTGTTCTCGTGGACTTCGACTAGTAGCTAGTACCTCAGCTACGATCTTGATCGGATGTTGTAGATAGTCAGGCTTTCAGCCTTTTTCATTTATAGATGTCTGTACTCAGACATGTAATGCTTCCGCTTGTTGCTTGATTGCTCTGACTATTGGGTCATGTGACCCCTGTTTGTAATAATGCTGTGATGGCTCTTCTGAGCCTTATTCTATATGATTGTTGAGTTATGCTGTGATGCCATGTTGTACAGCACATACTTGCATGTTATGCGTACGTGTAATGTGTATTGTTATGTGTGGGATCTGACTACCTAGTTGTTTATTCTTAGTAGCCTCTCTTACCGGGAAATGTCTCCTAGATCTTCCACTGAGCCCTGGTAGCTTGCTACTGCTCCGGAACACTTAGGCAGGCCGGCATGTGTCCTTCTTCGATCCTGTGTCTGTCCCTTCGGGGAAATGTCACGCGATGAATACTGGAGTCCTGCTAGCCCGCTACAGCCCGGTTCACCGGAGTCCTGCTAGCCCAGTGCTACAGCCTGGATTCACTCGCTGATGACCGACACGTTCGATGCTGGGTCATGGATGCCTGTCCCTGTAAGTTAGTGCCACTTTGGGTTTACGACTAGCCATGTCAGCCCGGGCTCTTTATCATATGGATGCTAGCGACACCATCATATACGTGTGCCAAAAGGCGCAAACGGTCCCGGGCTAAGGTAAGGCGACACCCGTGGGAATACCGTGCGTGAGGCCGCAAAGTGATATGAGGTGTTACATGCTAGATCGATGTGGCATTGAGTCGGGGTCCTGACAGTCTTTGGTATCATAGCTTGACTGCCTGTAGGTTTACCCAGCCATACTGGTCGAAGTTGAGTCTAGAAATTCTTTAGTTATGTAAGGGAATTGATTGTGGGAAGGAACGTAAGGCTCTTTTACTCCTTTACCTCATGGCCTTCTGATCTGAGTCCTCCTATCTTCCTCCGGGGTTAAGGAACTAGGCTTCTCTTCTGTCTATCAGGATCACGTGTTACTACTCAGTAGTTCCATAAGACTGGTTGATCAGAGTCATACCCCAGTTTCGAGTACTTCCGGTGTAGTCTGTTTAGTACTATCCCAGAATCTTGAGTGGTGATGTTGAGTTGTTGTACTACCCCATTTTTAGTAGGATGTCTCATTCTGAGCATTTTACTGCCGTTATGCTGCCGGAATTTCCCTAGGAGTTCGAGAGATACTAATTCCTTGTCCTACATTCTACATTCTATAGTTAATGTTGATTTCGTCCTTGGTTTCATTTCTCAGGATGTCATCAGCTAAGCGAAGTTCCGTCGCTCGTAGCCAGAACCATGGAGATGGTAGGAATGAGGATCCTCCTGACCAGCCTTCGTTGACAGAGTTTATGTTAGAAATGGAGAGGAACAAGCGTGAGTCCAACCGCTTGTTGGCACGTATCGAGGAGAACACCGCACATCTGTTCGAAGGGTCTGCTACCATTCATGATTTCATTCGCTTGCACCCACCTACCTTTCATCATTCCATCGAGCCACTCGATGCAGATGACTGGCTCCGTAGCATCACTCATAAGCTGCGTTCCGCGAGCGTAGCTGAAGATGACAAGGTCACCTATGCCACATACCACCTGGAAGGTCCTGCTAGTCTTTGGTGGCAGAACTATGAGGCTATGCTTCCAGCTGGCCAGATTCCTACCTGGAAGGATTTCACTGAGGCTTTTCGTGAGCATCACATTCCCCAGGCCCTCCTTGATCGCAAGAGAGAAGAGTTCTGTAGTCTCACCCAGAGTAAGATGGCTGTTGATGCTTATAGCAGAGAGTTCGAGAACCTTGCCCGCTATGCCACAGAAGAAGTGTCCACGGACGCTAAGAAGCAGGCTAGGTTTCGGAAGGGTCTCAACCCCAAGTTGCGTCGCGATCTCCACCTGCATCATTGTGATACATTCCAAGCTCTTGTGAACAAGGCCATCAATGCAGAGACAGCTCAGCTCACTTACGAGGAGTCTCGTAAGCACACCCGTGATTTGGGATCTTCCTCCGGTGCTAGTTCCCAGAAGCACCGGATTTGGGTTCCAAACTCCGCTCTTCCTTCCGGATATACGCCGGGGCCATCCTCTGTGGTGCCTTCCCCAACTCAGTCGTATGTTCCACCCGGGCCTACTGGTAGACCGCTTGTCAGTGCGGGTCCACGTCCAACCTCAGGGACTTGCTTCACATGCGGGAAGCCAGGACACTATGCACGTGACTGCTCTCAAACTAGTTATGCTCCACCCCAGCTCGAGAAGACTGTTGGCTGTGTTAAGCCATCACGCAAGATGATCAGTGTTAAGTCAGTTCCCACTGAACGTGGACGTGTGCATCACGTCTCAGCTAAAGACGCTCATGATGATCCGGATGTCGTTCTTGGTACACTCCTTGTCAATTGTCACCCAGCATCAGTTCTATTCGATACTGGAGCATCTCACTCCTTCATTTCTGAAGGTTATGCTCGTTTGCACGACATGTCATTTTGTGATATGCCAACTCCGCTTGAAATCCAAACCCCAGGGTCTAGATGGCAGACCACCAGAATCAGCCATGGTAATGAAATCCTTGTTAATAGACTTGTATTTCTTGCATCACTTGTAGCCCTCAAGTCCTCAGATATTAACATCATCTTGGGTATGGACTGGATGACAGCTCATCATGCCAAGATTGATTGTTACACCAGTTCTGTTCAGCTTACACACCCATCTGGCAAGATAGTCACCGTCTCCACTAGAGTTGCAAAGCGTCAGCTCTATTCTCTTAATGCCAGCCCTCTTCCAGACCTTGAAGATATTCCGGTAGTCCGTGACTTTCCGGATGTCTTTCCAGAGGAACTGCCAGGTGTTCCACCTGACAGAGATGTAGAGTTCGTCATAGATCTTATCCCAGGAACAGCTCCAATCTCCCGGAGACCTTACAAGATGGCACCCCTAGAATTAGCCGAGCTTAAGAAACAACTCGATGAGTCCTTGCAAAAGGGTTTCATCCGTCCCAGCTCTTCTCCTTGGGCTTGCCCCGTCCTCTTCGTCAAGAAGAAGGATGGTACGGACCGGATGGTTGTAGATTATCGTCCCGTTAATTTGGTCACGATAAAGAACAAGTATCCGCTTCCCAGGATCAACGACCTATATGATCAGCTCGCTGGATCCTCAGTCTTCTCCAAGATGGATTTAAGATTAGGCTACCATCAAATCAAGATCAGAAACGGGGACATTCCCAAGACAGCTTTTGTCACTCGTTATGGCCAGTACGAGTACACCGTCATGTCCTTTGGCCTAACCAACGCCCCAGCCACATTCTCCCGCTTGATGAACTCGATCTTCATGGAGTACTTAGATAAGTTCGTCGTGGTTTACCTCGATGATATTCTTATTTACTCGAAGAACGAGGAAGAGCATGCCGAACATCTTAGACTTGTATTAGAAAAACTCAGAGAGCACCGCCTTTATGCCAAGTTCTCCAAGTGTGAATTTTGGTTGCCAGAAGTGACCTACCTAGGCCACGTAATCTCTGGTAAGGGCATTGCTGTCAATCCAGAGAGAGTTCAAGCCGTTCTCGATTGGACTCCACCTGAGACCGTGAAACAAGTCAGGAGCTTCCTTGGTCTAGCCAGCTATTGTCGCCGCTTTGTTGAAAACTTCTCCAAAGTAGCCAAACCCCTCACGGAACTTCTCAAGAAAGATAAAAAGTTCGAGTGGTCCCCACAGTGTGAGTACAGTTTTCAGGAACTGAAAAGACGCCTGACTTCTGCTCCCATACTTGTGCCACCGGATTTCACTAAAGACTTTATTATCTACTGCGACGCCTCACGACAGGGACTAGGTTGCATTCTTATGCAGGATCGTCATGTGATTGCCTATGCATCCCGACAGTTGCATCCACATGAGGAGAATTATCCTACACATGATCTAGAGCTTGCAGCCGTAGTCTATGCACTCAAGACCTGGCGACATTACCTCCTTGGTAAACGTTGCGAGATCTACACCGATCACCAGAGTCTCAAGTATATCTTCACCCAACCGGATCTGAATCTTAGGCAAAGACGTTGGTTGGAGTTGATCACAGATTATGATCTAGGGATTACCTACACCCCAGGCAAGGCCAATGTCATGGCTGATGCTCTAAGTCGTAAATCCTATTGCAACAATCTCATGTTGCAGCAAGGCCAACCACTTCTCCATGAGGAATTCTGTAAGCTTAACCATCACATTGCTCCTCACGGATTCCTTTCTACCTTGGTGGCGAAACCTACCCTTGTGGATCTTATCATCGAAGCCCAGAAGCATGATACAGGGATTACCCGGATCAAGAGAAACATTAAGAAGGGAGTTGGTGGATGTTTCTCTATGGATGATCGTGGTGTTGTTTTCTTTGAGAATCGCTTGGTGGTTCCCAAGAAGCAACATCTTCGGCAGTTGATTCTTAAGGAGGCGCATGAATCTCCTCTCACCATTCATCCCGGTAGTACTAAGATGTATCAGGACCTACGCCAGAGGTTCTGGTGGACTAGGATGAAGAGAGAAATCGCTGAGTTCATTGCTAAATGTGACATTTGTCGTCGCGTTAAGGCAGAGCATCAAAGACCTGCTGGCACTCTTCAGCCTTTAGCTATTCCTGAATGGAAATGGGATAAAGTTGGTATGGACTTCATCACCGGCTTTCCCAGGACCAAGAGAGGGAATAATGCTATCTTCGTAGTCATTGATCGTCTCTCCAAAGTGGCTCACTTCCTTCCTGTTCGAGAGAGTATCACTGCTAGTCAGCTTGCTGACTTATACATTTCTCGAATAGTATCACTCCATGGTGTTCCACTAGAGATCAATTCAGACCGTGGCAACCTTTTCACTTCTCATTTCTGGGAGAGTTTCCAAACTGCCATGGGAACCCATCTTTCCTTCAGTACCGCTTTCCACCCTCAGTCGAGTGGTCAGGTGGAACGGGTCAATCAAATTCTCGAAGACATGCTCAGAGCTTGCGTTATCTCATTCGGTATGGATTGGGAGAAATGTCTTCCTTTTGCCGAGTTTTCTTATAACAATAGCTACCAATCCAGCCTCAAGAAAGCTCCTTTTGAGGTTCTCTATGGACGAAGATGTCGAACACCTTTGAACTGGTCAGAAACCGGTGAAAGACAATTCTTTGGACCGGACATGATCCAGGAGGCAGAAGAGCAAGTTCGCATCATTCGTGAGAATCTGAAAACAGCCTAGTCTCGTCAGAAAAGCCAGTACGATCATCATCATAAGGATATGACTTATGAAATTGGCGACCAAGCTTACCTTCGGGTTACTCCTTTGAAGGGTACCCATCGTTTCGGTATCAAGGGCAAGTTGGCTCCTCGTTACATTGGTCCTTTTCGCATTCTCGCTAAACGAGGAGAGGTTGCCTACCAATTGGAACTACCCCCACATCTTTCTCGAGTTCATGATGTCTTCCACGTCTCTCAACTCAGGCGTTGCTTCTCGGATCCCATCCGCGGAGTGGACCACGAAACACTTGATCTCCAAGATAACCTCACATACCGAGAGTACCCGGTTCGCATTCTTGATCAAGCAGAGCGTGTTACCCGACGTCAGAACATCAAGTTTCTCAAAGTTCAGTGGTCTCATCATTCCGAGAGAGAAGCTACTTGGGAGCGCGAAGATCGTCTTCGACTGGAGTACCCCACTTTCTTTCCGTCGACCCCTGAATCTCGAGACGAGATTCTTTTAAGTGGGGGCGAGTTGTCACATCCCTAGTCTGGTATGACCTAGACTAGCTAGTCATTTGTGCATCATATTTAAATTTCATTTAAATTTGAAATGAGGATTGGTGGAACCCTCAGAATCATTCTTGAAAATGACCCAAACAAAAATTTCTCCAAAAGGGTCCAAGAAAATGCTCATGTTGCCCTCTGAAAATATTGGACAGAGATAAAAATCAAAACAATATTTTTAGGAGCTCATGGACATTTATTTTGGCCATTTGGATTAATTCGATAAATATTTGCACTGGAAATATATTTCTATATATATGAAATATGGTCCAAAAATTATGCCAATTATAAAAGAGCTCTGGAATAATACCATTAGCCCCTACAAAAATTGGCATAATAAAATAAAATGGTTTAGTATTTTTATTAAACCAAACAAATGTCAGAAAATTAGAAAAGAAAACAGAAAAGGGGAGAGAGACTTACCTGGGCCACTTACCCGATCGGCCCAGTAGCTCGGCCCAGCTGACTGGCCGACGCCAGTCGTCCCCCTCCTCGCGCCAGAGGGACAGGGCGCGTGGTCGCCGCACACCGCGCGCATGCGCGCCACGGCAGCTGCCTGCGTGCCCTCCCCCTCGACGCCCTGGCCTCGCCAGAAGCGCCCAGCACCGCCCCGGATCTCTCCCTCGCTCTCTCGTTCCTCTCCCTCCCCTGCATCTCTCCCTCTCCCCGCGCCCGAAGCGCCGCCGTCGCCGCCGCACGCCGTGGCCATAGCCACCGCCTCCCCCTCGCCTCCCCGTCATGCCCAGGAGCTCCGCCTCGTCGCCAGCTACCTCCTCGTCGAGCCACGAACCTCCGGACGGCCTCCATCGTCGCCACCGTCCTCGTCTTCAACCTCGGCCGTCCGAGATCGTCTTCGCCGCCCTGCTCTGCTCCGGCCTTCCCCGAGCAAGCCGACCAGCCCATCGACGTCCCCGTGAGCCTCTGCTTCGAACCCCTCTCCTCCTCCTCGCGATTACGCCGTCTAGGCCTCAATTCCGCCATGGCCGAAGCTCGCCTCCGCTCGAGCTTGTCGCCGGCGTTGCTCCGGCGACCCTTTGGCCACGCTAGTGCACCTAGCACTCTCGCCGCACCTCGTAGTGCCCCGCTAGCGCTTTAGTTCGCGCATTTGCACGCTGCAGCCGCGCCCCCGAACACAGCCGAACTCCGGCGGCCGCAAAACGTGGTCGCCGACGTCGTTCTCGGCCACCCCAGCTCTGGCCGAGGGCACTGCTCGACGCGCCGCATCGCCAGCTCTTCGGAGAGCCTAAACACGCCTCGAACGGAGCCCTGTGGGTGATTCCCGCGGCGTTCCGCCGTCTCGGGCCTCGCCGGCGGCTAAACGCCGGCGAGTTGACCGGGTTTGACCCCCCAGGGTCGCTGACATGTGGGCCCCGGCCCTGACTAATTTTAGTTTAGGATTAGTTTAAATTTAATCAACTCTGTTAATTAACCCTGTCACTGATGTGTGGGTCCCACACGTCAGGTGTGACCCGGACCAGCCCAGTTGACTGCTGACGTCATGCTTACTCAATGCTGACGCAATATATAATTTCTGGATTTAAATTAAATCAGGAAATTCCAGAAATTGTTTTAAACTTCAAAAATTCATAACAATTCAACCGTAGCTCAGATTAAAATAATTTATATATGAAAAATTATCAGAAAAATGCAACCTTTCCATCTGTACCAGTTTCATGCATGAAAAACCAACTTATACATGCTGAATATGGGAAAACACATTATGGCATATATAAGAGACCTAATTTAGAGATGCATTTGAACCTTTTGTTCAAATGGACTTCAAACCAAATGTTTACTAGTTGCATTAGCTCAAACAGCATCACATCTACATGCCATGTTCATGCATCATATTGTTGCATATGATTGTGTATTGATTGCCGGCACCGCTCCTTCTCGATAGGTCCTGCTCCGGAGATGTTCCAGAGTACCTGTCTGTGAAGCAGTGCCTCCCTTGTTGATTTACCAGGCAAGCAAACCCCCCTTGTTCATTTCGATAAAACCCTACTCTCTCGCTCCTGCTCTCAGTTATTGCATTAGGACAACAACGATTCATCTGCTACTTTGTGCTGCGGTAGTTGAACCCATTCCTCTGCATGACCTGTCATTGCCACAGTAAATAGTTGAAACCCACTAGCATGTGTAGGAGTTGATTGAAGCCATTGTTGTGTTCCTACCATGCTATGCCTGCTATTGCTTAGAGTTGTGTCAGGTCTGGTTCATTGGGAATGAATTGGAGTGTTACGATATGTTCTGATGCTGAGAGTGAAGTGTGTGAACACGATTTGGTAAAGGTAGCGGTGAGAGGCCGTGTAGGAGTACATGGTGGGTTGTCTCACTGGAACCGTCCTTAAGCACCGAGTTCTATGTATGTTGTCCAATGACTCGATACTACCACACATTGGGTTCCGGTAACTCGACCCCTCTCGACTTATTAACCAACTTGGTCTCTGTCCAGGAGTCGCAACTAGTTTCTGGTGTTTGTAGGTAGTGCTATTTTTCTACCAAGTGGCACCCGGCAGGGTGGGCTTGGGACAGACTAGGCACACGTGGCCTGGTGTACCGAGTGGCACCCGGATGGTGGGCTCGGGAACCCTGTACACATCGTTTGGGGCCGTGAGCGACACCCCGGCCGGATCTCCTTGCGGATGAAACCCGAATAGGCGATAAACCTGGGCTAGAGTCTTGTGTGGTTAGTCAGGTCGTGGCCGACACCCTCGCCAGGCTTCCGCTTGAAGGTTGCCGAGATACATGACGTGTACATGGCGGTAAGTGGCGAGAGCGTGTGTGAAGAAGTACACCCCTGCAGGGTTAACATGATCTATTCGAATAGCCGGGTCCGCGGTTATGGACTTCTTGGATGCTTACATGGTACATAGACAACTTGAAGTGGATACTATAAAATGCTCAAGACAAGTGTGAGTGCTATGGATGGCCTTCTCGTAGGGAGACGGGGATGAATCCATAGTAGTGTATTGTGTGGTGCTTAGTGGACTCGTGTACGTTGTTTCACCTCCAGAGTTTCTGGTAGTCGTAGAATAGGATAGCCACAGAGTCAAAGCTGGCTTGCTGCAACTAAACCCCACATTACCCTCTTGATACTAATGCATGTACGATAGGATCTGATGTAAGTCTTGCTGAGTACCTTTGTACTCATGTTGCTTTATTTATGTTTTTGCAGCTGAGACTTCGGTCTTACTAGTGTTCTCGTGGACTTCGACTAGTAGCTAGTACCTCAGCTACGATCTTGATCGGATGTTGTAGATAGTCAGGCTTTCAGCCTTTTTCATTTATAGATGTCTGTACTCAGACATGTAATGCTTCTGCTTGTTGCTTGATTGCTCTGACTATTGGGTCATGTGACCCCTGTTTGTAATAATGCTGTGATGGCTCTTCTGAGCCTTATTCTATATGATTGTTGAGTTATGCTGTGATGCCATGTTGTACAGCACATACTTGCATGTTATGCGTACGTGTAATGTGTATTGTTATGTGTGGGATCTGACTACCTAGTTGTTTATTCTTAGTAGCCTCTCTTACCGGGAAATGTCTCCTAGTGCTTCCACTGAGCCCTGGTAGCTTGCTACTGCTCCGGAACACTTAGCCAGGCCGGCATGTGTCCTTCTTCGATCCTGTGTCTGTCCCTTCGGGGAAATGTCACGCGATGAATACCGGAGTCCTGCTAGCCCGCTACAGCCCGGTTCACCGGAGTCCTGCTAGCCCAGTGCTACAGCCTGGATTCACTCGCTGATGACCGACACGTTCGATGCTGGGTCATGGATGCCTGTCCCTGTAAGTTAGTGCCACTTTGGGTTTACGACTAGCCATGTCAGCCCGGGCTCTTTATCATATGGATGCTAGCGACACCATCATATACGTGTGCCAAAAGGCGCAAACGGTCCCGGGCTAAGGTAAGGCGACACCCGTGGGAATACCGTGCGTGAGGCCGCAAAGTGATATGAGGTGTTACATGCTAGATCGATGTGGCATTGAGTCGGGGTCCTGACAATCTTCTCGAAAGTATCACCAGGTTGTCACCTGACTGTTATGTTGAGCTCGTGGTCAAGTTGGTTTCTTGTGAACCACTTTCTCTCCAAGAATCGGTGCTAGATATCCCTGAGCTAGTTTGTTAAGCTAGACAACAACTTGGAGAGTTGGAAGATAAAAGCTTGCCTAACTTAGTTCATTTTCCAACAGGGATATCTTGTGTTTGTTTGAGTTGAAGAAAGATGATATCTTCAGCGATTGGTCCCTGTGATCAGTTATTGGACCTATTGCCTTATAAAAACTTTGATTTGAGTATGGGTTATCGTCAAATCAAATCAGAACCAACAATGTTCGTAATGTTGTCTTACTCGTGGATTTTCCTCGAGCATACACCATTATATTCTTTGGGTCTGACCAATGCTATCACCTGTTCACATAATTAGGGAATTCCATCTTCATGGGAATCTGGATGAATTATTGTTGAGCCCATCGACAACATCCTTGTCTTCTCCATAATTTTGCTGAACATTAAGCTAGTGTTGGAAACTTTTGAAAGCATTTTCTTCATGCTAGTTCATGAAGTAATTGTTTGATGAAAGGAGTGACTTCCTCTTATACACGTGCATTTGGTGAAAGTTGCCGCCGTGAATTTGAGAAAGTTAGTTTTGCTTCCTCTGGAATCATCCCAAGTCAGTCATACACATGTGCGAAGTATTCTGTGGTTTGGAGATTTGCAACCTTCATTCCATATGTGTTCCTAGCACACCAAGCCACTGATTGATTTGTTCAAGGAAAGGAAGTTCCTTCTTAAGAGCATGCCTTATGCAAGGACTTCAATATCCTCGATTATGGTTCCCCACCTGAAACTTGGTAGTGTTTTATTGTAAGACTACCATGTGATAATGTTTTGTCTGGGACAACGTGTTCACATGTTTGTAGCAGAACCAGCTCATGTTTTGGAGCTTGCTATCGTAGTTCATTCCCCGAGAATCTCGCAACGTCATCTCGTCGATTTGTGTTGCAAACTTTCGTTTTTTTTCTTCCTAGACTCGATGAGTCTGGAATATCCTGACACCAACCAGATTTGAATCTCAGGCAGATATGATGGTTTGGAACCTTTTCCCAAGAACTATAATATCGGTCCCTCGGAAACCGGTAAAGTGGATGTCGTGGCCAACACACCCCGCCGGGAGACCTAATATTGTAGTATCTTGATTGGAGAAGTTGGCCACCTCCCCATAGGGATTTCGTAGGATTTACTCCCTAGTTGCCCCTATGGATTTTTGAGATTCCGAAGCCCGACCTTTTACTTGATGTTCTAGATATCAAACCATATCTATGGGTGGATTACGCTAGCACATCAAGGAGAACATTAGAAGCGGAGTGCTAAATGTCTCTCGGTCGATCATCCAGATTTCGTCCCCTTGGCCTCGCTAAGGTGAAATCTGAGAAAGTGTTATCTTCCTTTGCATCTGCATCGTCCATCGCTATTCATCATGGTAGTATGTTGTGTTGTCAGCACCCTTGACGCGGTTGTTGATAAAACCTTGATGATTGTGGAAATGCTCAAGTTCTTGAGAGCACGCACAAGCGCTAGGTATTATCGCCGGCACTAACCGGGATTGCTCCTAGTCTCTTCGGTTATGCTATAACCACTCCAACAGTGAATTCACTCTCTATTGTTGGGTTCTTTCCCAGTTACCAGAATCATTCCCAGCATTTGCATTTTGTTTCCAGCTTGCACCACCAATGTGCCATTCTACCACGGGTCTCTTCCATTTCCGGTGATAAGCAAATTCATCCATTACATTGTCTTCAACAAGGTAATCCACATCATCCAAGTCCGAGTATGCCATTCTACCGACCCCCTCCAAACGATTGCTCGAGAATTGCCTTAGGCTGGTTTAAAGAGTTTCAATGATCTTTAAATCAAAGGTAATTATTTTTGCCACTTGGATATTTCTACGAGTCACCTTCTCTAAGGTGCATCGTTATGGTATCATGGCAATTCAACTCCTCGCTACGTTGACAACCGGTCACCACATTCTTAAGTCTGAAATTGTTGTCTACCTAGTAAACCTTTATCATCTGCTTCACTCCATTCCTATGGATGTATGCTTCATCTCTCAGCTCGAGAGATGTTGCTATGTCTCATTCCGTGAGTTAATCCTGAGTTGTTCGACCTTCGAGAAGAACGATTCTTTTAGGGTCTTTCCTTTCCTCTCGTTGTCATGTTAGTTGGAGTTCCCAAGGCAAGACTTCAAGACAATGATGGTGAACGAATCAACGTTCAATTGAAGTGCAACCTGGATCGTGAAGATTGTACTAGTTTGCGTTCCCCCTTCACCTTACCCTACGCTTGAATCTCGGGACGAGATTTTTGTTTAGTGGGGGTGAGTTGTCACAGCCCTAGAATTTGTTTGTCATTAGTTGCATTAAGGCATTCATGCATCATGTTTAAAATTCATGAAACTTGAAATGGGGATGACAAACCCTAGCACTAAATAAAATGCAATTAGGATCAAAATAAAAATATTTTCAATAAACCCAGAATGCCCTTTAGAAAAGTTCATTATTTTTGTTAAAGGTGAAAATCCCTGCCATCAATGATGCACATATTTCTAGGCCATTCTGGATTTTTGAATTAAATCCTATTGTATTTGACCTTGGGCATTTAAATACTATAAATAATTTAAATGGTCAAATAAATGTTGGGAATTGTTAAGGGTCACTGAAATAATTCAGAAAGCACCCATAATTGTTTCCAGGATTTTATAAAATGATTTGATATTTTAAATCAAATCAAAACAAACTACAGAAAATAGAAAACAGAATTAAATAGAAATAAGAGAGAGAGAGAGCAGAAGATCTTACCTGGCGCTCACCTGGTAGCCCACCTGGCCCAGCAGCACGGCCCAGCCCGCCACCGCTACCCCCCTGTCGTCTTACTCCCCTCACACCGAAGGAGCTCAGTGGCGGGCGCCGACGCCGCCCTGGCCACCTCCTGCTTGCCACCGAGGCGCCCCGACGCGTCTAGATGGCGCCACTCACCTCCCTGCCTCTCTCCCTCACTCTCCCGCGCTCTCACCCCCTTCCCTGGATCTCTACCTCTCTCGCCCGACCGCTGCCGCCGCCGCCGTCCACTACCACCGCAACCACCGCCGTCGTTTCGCCCTACTAGAGAGTCCATCGGCTCCGCCTAGTCCCCTGCTACCTCTCCGTTGAGACATGCGTCGTCGGATGCCCTGCTGCCTCGCCAGCAACCCGTCTTCTCCACGCACGGCCGCCGGACACCGTCTGTCGATTCGCCGTCTTCGCCGCCTCCCCGAGCTCGCCGTCTGCTCCAACCGACCCCCCGTGAGCTCCTCCACCGTTTCCCCCTCTTCCCCACTTCTTTTGATCGCTGTAGGCATCGCCCCTGGATGCCCGTAGCACGCCGCCGCCCGAGCTCGTCGTCGACGTAGCTCCAGTGACCATTTGGTCACCCCGGCGAGCCTAACGCGTTCGCAGCGTTCCGTAGAGCATTCCTAGCGCAAGCCCCCTCCCGTTTGCATGCCGCAGCAGCTAACCCGTGGCCACCCGAACTCCGGCCGCCGCCTTGGAGCTCGCCGTCGTCAGCTCCGGCCTCCCCACGACCCAGCAACCGCACCGTTCGACGCACGGGAGCAAGGGCTCTCCAACGACCCCAAGCACGGCGTCGCCCGTACCCTGTAACGTGTTTCCGACGGCCGCCACCGTCCCGGGCCTCGCCGGCATCGAGACGCCGGCGGGATTGACCCTACTGACCAGGGGTTTGACCTCCCCTGGGTCCATGACAGGTGGACCCCGCCATCAGGTGATTAGCTTAATGCTAATCACCACCTAATCTAACCCCCTGACACTGACATGTGGGCCCTAGTGCCCCTAATCTTTAATTAAACTAAACTAACCCCCCTGTCTAACCTGTGTCACTGACGTGTGGACCCCACACGTCAGGTTTGACCCGAGCCAGCCCAGTTGACTCTGCTGACGTCACAGTGACGTGGTGCTGACGCCATAATTCATTTCTGGATTTATATTATTGAGGAAATTCCAGAAAATTGTAAAAACTTCTAAAAATCATAGAAATTCAACCGTAACTCCAAATTAAATAATTTATATATGAAAAATTATCAGAAAAAAATCAAGGAATCCATCTGTACCATTTTCATGCATGTTTGAACAATGTTTGTCCTCTGTTTTGGACAAAACCAATAAAGGGCATTTGAATAATCACATATGGAGTTTGAATTTGAATCTTGTATTCAAACCAACTTCATTTAATCTGTTGCTAGTTGCATTAGCTCAAAACACATTCATATTGCCATGTCATAGCATGCATCATATTGTGCATTGCATTGATCGTGTTTCTTCTGTGTTTGCCGGTGTTGTTCCCCCTCGATAGACGTTGTACCGATGATGCGATCGTTGACACTGATGAAGACTCAATGTTATCTTCAGAAGTGCCAGGCAAGCAAAACCCCCTTGTTCATTCCGATACAATCCTACTCTCTCGCTCCTGCTCTCTTTTACTGCATTAGGACAACAACGATTCAACTGTTACTTGCTGCGGTAGCTGAACCCCTTTATCCTCTGCATGACCTGTCATTGCCACAGTAAATAGATGAAACCCACTAGCATGAGTAGGAGTTGTTTGAGCCATGTTGTGCCTACTCATTCATGTTTGTTTATCATGCCTGCTATTGCTTAGAGTTGAGTCAGGTCTGATTCATCGGGGATGAATCAGAGGTGTGTGAACATGTCCTACTGTGTGTGAGCTAAGTGTGTGAACATGATTTGGTAAAAGGTGTCGGTGAGAGGCCATGTAGGAGTACATGGTGGGTTGTCTCATTGAAGCCGTCCTTAGGAACTGAGTTCTGTGTTTGTGAGCCATGATTCAGCTACTACCAAGCATTGGGCCCTGAAATATGACCCCGCTCGACTTCTTATTCACCCTAGTCCTCTGTCCAGGAGTTGCATGTAGTTTCTGGTGTTTGTAGTATGCTGGAGGCCGTGGACAGCGCTGACCATAGGGGTGGGCTGTGATGCGGTAGGCACGTGGCCGGGTATACCGGGCGCCCGTTTGGTGTCACGGAACCCTGTTCACATCGTTTGGGGCTGTGAGCGAAACTCCGGCCGGATCTCCTCATGGATGGAACCCGAATAGGCGATAAACCTGCACTAGAGACTTGAGTGTTTAGGTAGGTCGTGGTCTACACCCACGTCGGCTTTCGCTTGAAGTCTGCCGAGCACATGTCGTGTGCAGGCGCTAAGTTGTGGAAACATGTATGAAGAAGTACACCCCTGCAGGGTTAACATCATCTATTCGAATAGCCGTGTCCGCGGTAAAGGACTTCTGGGTTGCTTATATCAGTTCATAGACAAGTGAAAGTGGATACCCTAAAAATACGCAAGATAAGCGTGAGTGCTATGGATGGCGTTCTCGTAGGGAGACGGGAGTGGATCCATAGTGGTGTATTGATATGGTGAATATGTGGACTCGTGTGCGCCACCTCAAAGAGTTACTTTGCAGTCGTAGTTTAGGATAGCCACAGAGTTAAAGCTGGCTTGCTGCAGTTAAACCCCACCATCTCCTTGTTGAAAATGATGCATATGTAGTTAGTTCTGATGTAAGTCTTGCTGGGTACATTTGTACTCACGTTTGCCTATTTTATGTTTTTGCAGAGAGACTTCAGTCTCACTAGTAGTTCCGCGTGGACTTCGACGTTTAGCTTGTTACCTCAGCTACGATCTTGTGCCCTCGGCAGGATCTGGTAGATAGTCAGGCTTCTCAGCCTTTTTCATTTATAGATGTCTGTACTCAGACATGATAGCTTCCGCTTGTGCTTTGACTTGTATGCTCTGAATGTTGGGTCGTGAGCCCCCTGTTTGTAATATCTCTCTCCTTGGAGCCTAATGATAAATACCTGAGTTGTAGAGTCATGTTGTGATGCCATGTTGTATTTGCACATATCGAGCATATTGTGTGCATGATTGAAATGCTTGGTATGTGTGGGATCTGACTATCTAGTTGTTTATCCTTAGTAGCCTCTCTTACCGGGAAATGTCTCCTAGTGTTTCCATTGAGCCATGGTAGCCTGCTACTGCTTCGGAACACTTAGGCTGGCCGGCATGTGTCCTTCTTCGTTCCTGTGTCTGTCCCTTTGGGGAAATGTCACGCATTGAGTACAGGAACCCTGTTAGCCCGCTACAGCCCGGTTTATCGGAGTCCTGCTAGCCCAGTGCTACAGCCCGGACCCACTTGCTGATGACCGACACGTTCGATGCTGGGTCATCGATGCCTGTCCCTGTAAGTCTGTGCCACTTTGGGTTTTCGACTAGTCATGTCAGCCCGGGCTCTTTATCATATGGATGCTAGCGACATCATCATATACGTGAGCCAAAAGGCGCAAACGGTCCCGGGCAAAGGTAAGGCGACACCCGTGGGAATACCGTGCGTGAGGCCGCAAAGTGATATGAGGTGTTACAGGCTAGATCGATGTGACATTGAGTCGGGGTCCTGACACGTCGCCAGTCGCCGGAAGTACTACGGCAGCTCGACGCCGGGCGTCGGCAAACATGACAGACCATATTTGACCAAAATTCAAAAAAACATAAATAATTATTTAGAAACACTAATATTCTTGAATAATTATTTAGTAGCACTAATACTTCTTGAATAAGTAGTTTGACCATAGTTTGACCAGATTTAACAAAAATAAAAAAACAAAAAAAACTGAAATTTGAGCATAACTTTTTTTTTCCTTTTAGAATTTGAGGATTCTAAAAGTTTGCAAACAGGGAATGTCATGGGAATGGAGATCTGCCGCGCCGGCATTAGACTAGTCGATTAGTTGAAGTATGTTCAAAATTATACCTCCAGAGTCGGACGAGCTCCAATTTTAGTTAAAGTATGTCGGAAATGTAATGAATTTCATCCTCTTTATATGAAATACGTTGTGTTTGCATTAATTCCGTCCGGTTAGTTCAAACAGTGGTTGAAATGTATGCGGGTTCTGTTGGATGGACAGCTCCCGCATCAGTATCCTTGGACGGGTCTCCTCTATTCGTGGACAGATGCCGGAGCAAATTTATCGGTTAGCACATGAGATGCCCTCATCGCTCGAGCCATGCCACATGGCAGGCTGTGCAAATCTAAGAAACATGTTACAATTCCAATAACTATCCTTAATTAGATACAACACTTTGCGACATTACATACACGCCTTAATTAGATATACAGTTGTAGCCATCAAACAATCAGAGTCCGCGTGCGGTGCTGGGCGCTGAATCGATCAAAGTATAGATCGATCGGCTGGTAGTAATTGTATACGTGCGTGTCCTGTTCCGGCTACAACTCCTAGCACTACACGTCCACGTACATCCAGGGAAGGATCGATTGTTAGCCAGAAGTTAGTTACGGATCGATTGTTAGCAAGAAGCTACAAGTGCTTCCCTTCATCGTCGTTCATCGTCCCGTCGCCAGTCGCCGGAAGTACTACGGCAGCTCGACGCCGGGCGTCGGCAAACATGACAGACCATATTTGACCAAAATTCAAAAAAACTTAAATAATTATTTAGAAACACTAATATTCTTGAATAATTATTTAGTATCACTAATACTTGAATAAGTAGTTTTACCATAGTTTGACCAGATTTAACAAAAATAAAAAAACAAAAAAACTGAAATTTGAGCATAACTTTTTTTTCCTTTTAGAATTTGAGGATTCTAAAAGTTTGCAAACAGGGAATGTCATGGGAATGGAGATCTGCCGCGCCGGCATTAGACTAGTCGATTAGTTGAAGTATGTTCAAAATTATACCTCCAGAGTCAGACGAGCTCCAATTTTAGTTAAAGTATGTCGGAAATGTAATGAATTTCGTCCTCTTTATATGAAATACGTTGTGTTTGCATTAATTCCGTCCGGTTAGTTCAAACAGTGGTTGAAATGTATGCGGGTTCTGTTGGATGGACAGCTCCCGCATCAGTATCCTTGGACGGGTCTCCTCTATTCGTGGACAGATGCCGGAGTAAATTTATCGGTTAGCACATGAGATGCCCTCATCGCTCGAGCCATGCCACATGGCAGGCTGTGCAAATCTAAGAAACCTGTTACAATTCCAATAACTATCCTTAATTAGATACAACACTTTGCGACATTGCAGACACGCCTTAATTAGATATACAGTTGTAGCCATCAAACAATCAGAGTCCGCGTGCGGTGCTGGGCACTGAATCGATCAAAGTATAGATCGATCGGCTGGTAGTAATTGTATACGTGCGTGTCCTGTTCCGGCTACAACTCCTAGCACTACACGTCCACGTACGTCCAGGGAAGGATCGATTTTTAGCCATAAGGTAGTTGCGGATCGATTGTTAGCAAGAAGCTACAAGTGCTTCCCTTCATCGTCGTTCATCGTCCCGTCGCCAGTCGCCGGAAGTACTACGGCAGCTCGACGCCGGGCGTGGGCAAACATGACAGACCATATTTGACCAAAATTCAAAAAAACTTAAATAATTATTTAGAAACACTAATATTCTTGAATAATTATTTAGTAACACTAATACTTCTTGAATAAGTAGTTTGACCATAGTTTGACCAGATTTAACAAAAACTAAAAAAAATAAAAAAAACAGAAATTTGAGCATAATTTTTTTTCCTTTTAGAATTTTAGGATTCTAAAAGTTTGCAAACAGGGAATGTCATGGGAATGGAGATCTGCCGCGCCGGCATTAGACTAGTCGATTAGTTGAAGTATGTTCAAAATTATACCTCCAGAGTCGGACGAGGTCCGCTTTTAGTTGAAGTATGTCGGAAATGTAATGAATTTCGTCCTCTTTATATGAAATCCGTTGTGTTTGCATTAATTCCGTCCGGTTAGTTCAAACAGTGGTTGAAATGTATGCGGGTTCTGTTGGATGGACAGCTCCCGCATCAGTATCCTTGGACGGTCTCCTCTGTTCGTGGACAGATGCCGGAGCAAATTTGTCGGTTAGCACCTGAGATGCCCTCATCGCTCGAGCCATGCCACATGGCAGGCTGTTCAAATCTAGGAAACCTATTACAATTCCAATAACTATCCTTAATTAGATACAACACTTTGCGACATTGCAGATACGCCTTAATTAGATATACAGTTGTAGCCATCAAACAATCGGAGTCCGCGTGCGGTGCTGGGTGCTGAATCGATCAAAGTATAGATCGATCGGCTGGTAGTAATTGTATACGTGCGTGTCCTGTTCCGGCTACAAGTCCTAGCACTACACGTCCACGTACGTCCAGGGAAGGATCGATTGTTAGCCAGAAGTTAGTTGCGGATCGATTGTTAGCAAGAAGCTACAAGTGCTTCACTTCATCATCGTTCGTCGTCCCGTCGCAAGTCGCCGGAAGTACTACGGCAGCTCGACGCCGGGCGTCGGCAAACATGACAGACAAGATTTGACCAAAATTCAAAAAAACTGAAATAATTATTTAGTAACACTAAGATTCTTGAATAATTATTTAGTAACACTAATACTTCTTGAATAATTAGTTTGACCATAGTTTGACCAGATTTAACAAAAAATAAAAAAATTCAAAAAAAATTGAAATTTGAGCATAACTTTTTTTCCTTTTAGAATTTGAGGATTCTAAAAATTTGCAAACAGGGATGTCATGGGAATGGAGATCTGCCGAGCCGGCATTAGACTAGTCGATTAGTTGAAGTATGTTCAAAATTATACCTCTTGAGTTGGACGAGCTCCGCATTTAGTTGAAGTATGTCGGAAATGTAACGAATTTCGTCCTCTTTATATGAAATCTGTTGTGTTTGCATTAATTCCGTCCGGTTAGTTCAAACAGAGGTTGAAATGTATGCGGGTTCTGTTGGATGGACAGCTCCCGCATCAGTATCCTTGGACGGGTCTCCTCTGTTCATGGACAGATGCCGGAGCAAATTTGTCGGTTAACACATGAGATGCCCTCATCGCTCGAGCCATGCCACATGGCAGGCTGTGCAAATCTAAGAAACCTGTTACAATTCCAATAACTATCCTTAATTAGATACAACACTTTGCGACATTGCAGACACGCCTTAATTAGATATATAGTTGTAGCCATCAAACAATCAGAGTCCGCGTGCGGTGCTGGGCGCTGAATCGATCAAAGTATAGATCGATTGGCTGGTAGTAATTGTATATGTGCGTGTCCTATTCCGGCTACAAGTCCTAGCACTACACGTCCACGTACGTCCAGGGAAGGATCGATTGTTAGCCAGAAGCTAGTTGCGGATCGATTGTTAGCAAGAAGCTACAAGTGCTTCCCTTCATCGTCGTTCGTCGTCCCGTCGCTAGTCGCCGGAAGTACCACGGCAGCTCGACGCCGGGCGTCGGCAAACATGACAGACCAGATTTGACCAGAACAAAAAAAACATAAATAATTATTTAGAAACACTAATATTCTTGAATAATTATTTAGTAACACTAATACTTCTTGAATAAGTAGTTTGACCATAGTTTGACCAGATTTAACAAAAATAAAAAAAATAAAAAAAAACTGAAATTTGAGCATAACTTTTTTTTCCTTTTAGAATTTGAGGATTCTAAAAGTTTGCAAACAGGGAATGTCATGGGAATGGAGATCTGCCGCGCCGGCATTAGAGTAGTCGATTAATTGAAGTATGTTCAAAATTATACCTCCAGAGTCGGACAAGCTCCAATTTTAGTTAAAGTATGTCGGAAATGTAATGAATTTCATCCTCTTTATATGAAATACGTTGTGTTTGCATTAATTCCGTCGGGTTAGTTCAAACAGTGGTTGAAATGTATGCGGGTTCTGTTGGATGGACAGCTCCCGCATCAGTATCCTTGGACGGGTCTCCTCTATTCGTGGACAGATGCCGGAGCAAATTTATCGGTTAGCACATGAGATGCCCTCATCGCTTGAGCCATGCCACATGGCAGGCTGTGCAAATCTAAGAAACCTGTTACAATTCCAATAACTATCCTTAATTAGATACAACACTTTGCGACATTGCAGACACGCTTTAATTAGATATACAGTTGTAGCCATCAAACAATCAGAGTCCGCGTGCGGTGCTGGGCGCTGAATCGATCAAAGTATAGATCGATCGGCTGGTAGTAATTGTATACGTGCGTGTCCTGTTCCGGCTACAACTCCTAGCACTACACGTCCACGTACGTCCAGGGAAGGATCGATTGTTAGCCAGAAGTTAGTTGCGGATCGATTGTTAGCAAGAAGCTATAAGTGCTTCCCTTCATCGTCGTTCATCGTCCCGTGCCAGTCGCCGGAAGTACTACGGCAGCTCGACGCCGGGCGTCGGCAAACATGACAGACCATATTTGACCAAAATTCAAAAAAACTTAAATAATTATTTAGAAACACTAATATTCTTGAATAATTATTTAGTAACACTAATACTTCTTGAATAAGTAGTTTGACCATAGTTTGACCAGATTTAACAAAAAATAAAAATAATTCAAAAAAATTGAAATTTGAGCATAACTTTTTTTCCTTTTAGAATTTGAGGATTCTAAAAATTTGCAAACAGGGAATGTCATGGGAATGGAGATCTGCCGCGCCGGCATTAGACTAGTCGATTAGTTGAAGTATGTTCAAAATTATACCTCCTGAGTCGGACGAGCTCCGCTTTTAGTTGGACTATGTCGGAAATGTAATGAATTTCGTCCTCTTTATATGAAATCCGTTGTGTTTGCATTAATTTCGTCCGGTTAGTTCAAACAGTGGTTGAAATGTATGCGGGTTCTGTTGGATGGACAGCTTCGGCATCAATATCCTTGGACGGGTCTCCTCTGTTCGTGGACAGATGCCGGAGCAAATTTGTCGGTTAGCACCTGAGATGCCCTCATCGCTCGAGCCATGCCACATGGCAGGCTGTCCAAATCTAAGAAACCTGTTACAATTCTAATAAGTATCCTTAATTAGGTACAACACTTTGCGACATTGCAGACACGCCTTAATTAGATATACAGTTGTTGCCATCAAACAATCAGAGTCCGCGTGCGGTGCTGGGCGCTGAATCGATCAAAGTATAGATCGATCGGCTAGTAGTAATTGTATACATGCGTGTCCTGTTCCAGCTACAAGTCCTAGCACTACACGTCCACGTACGTCCAGGGAAGGATCGATTGTTAGCCAGAAGCTAGTTGCTGATCGATTGTTAGCAAGAAGCTACAAGTGCTTCCTTCATCATCGTTCGTCGTCCCGTTGCCAGTCGCCGGAAGTACTACAGCAGCTCGACGCCGGGCGTCGGCAAACATGACAGACCAGATTTGACCAAAATTCAAAAAAACTGAAATAATTATTTAGTAACACTAATATTCTTGAATAATTATTTAGTAATACTAATACTTCTTGAATAAGTAGTTCGACCATAGTTTGACCAGATTTAACAAAAATTAAAAAAAAAATAAAAAAAACTGAAATTTGAGCATAGCTTTTTTTTCCTTTTAGAATTTGAGGATTCAAAAAATTTGCGAACAAGGAATGTCATGGGAATGGAGATCTGCCGCGCCGGCATTAGACTAGTCGATTAGTTGAAGTATGTTTAAAATTATACCTCCAGAGTCAGACGAGCTCCGATTTTAGTTGAAGTATGTCGGAAATGTAATGAATTTCGTCATGTTTATATGAAATCCGTTGTGTTTGCATTAATTCCGTCCTGTTAGTTCAAATAGTGGTTGAAATTTATGCGGGTTCTATTGGATGGACGGCTCCCGCATCAGTATCCTTGGACGGGTCTCCTCTGTTCGTGGACAGATGCCGGAGCAAATTTGTCAGTTAGCACCTGAGATGCCCTCATCGCTCGAGCCATGCCACATGGCAGGCTGTCCAAATCTAAGAAACCTGTTACAATTCCAATAACTAGCCTTAATTAGATACAACACTTTGCGACATTACAGACACGCCTTAATTAGATATACAGTTGTAGCCATCAAACAATCAGAGTCCGCGTGCAGTGCTGGGCGCTGAATCCAGCAAATTATAGATCGATCGGCTGGTAGTAATTGTATACGTGCATGTCCTGTTCCGGCTACAAGTCCTAGCACTACACGTCCACGTACGTCCAGGGAAGGATCGATTGTTAGCCAGAAGCTAGTTGCGGATCGATTTTTAGCAAGAAGCTACAAGTGCTTTCCTTCATCGTCGTTCGTCGTCCCGTCGCCAGTCGCCGGAAGTACTACGGCAGCTAGACACCGGGCGTCAGCAAACATGACAAAACAGATTTGACCAAAATTTTAAAAAAACTGAAATAATTATTTAGTAACACTAATATTCTTGAATAATTATTTAGTAACACTAATACTTCTTGACTAAGTAGTTTGACCATAGTTTGACCATATTTAACAAAAATTAAAAAAAATAAAAAAACTGAAATTTGAGCATAACTTTTTTTTCCTTTTAAAATTTGAGGATTCTAAAATTTTGCAAACAAGGAATGTCATGGGAATGGACATCTGCCGCGCCGGCATTAGACTAGTCGATTAGTTGAAGTATGTTCAAAATTATACCTCCAGAGTCGGACGAGCTCCGCTTTTAGTTGAAGTATGTCGGATATGTAATGAATTTCGTCCTGTTTATATTAAATCCATAGTGTTTGCATTAATTCCGTCCGGTTAGTTCAAACAGTGGTTGAAATGTATGCGGGTTTTGTTGGTTGGACAACTCCCACATCAGTATCCTTGGACGGGTCTCCTCTGTTCGTGGACAGATGCCGGATCAAATTTGTCGGTTAGTACCTGAGATGCCCTCATCGCTCGAGCCATGCCACATGGCAAGCTGTCCAAACTAACAAACCTGTTACAATTCCAATAACTATCCTTAATCAGATACAACACTTTGCGACATTGCAGACACGCCTTAATTAGATATACAGTTGTAGCCATCAAACAATCAGAGTCCGCGTGCGGTGCTGGACGCTAAATCGATCAAATTATAGATCGATCGGCTGGTAGTAATTGTATACATGCATGTCTTGTTCCGGCTACAATTCCTAGCACTACAAGTCCACCTACGTCCAGGGAAGGATCGATTGTTAGCCAGAAGCTAGTTGCGGATCGATTGTTAGCAAGAAGCTACGAGTGCTTCCCTTCGTCGTCGTTCGTCGTCCCGTCGCCCGTCGCCGGAAGTACTACGGCAGCTCGACGCCGGGCGTCGGCAAACATGACAGACCAGATTTGACCAAAATTCAAAAAAACTTAAATAATTATTTAGTAACACTAATATTCTTGAATAATTATTTAGTAACATTAATACTTCTTGAATCAGTAGTTTGACCATAGTTTGACCAGATTTAGCAAAAATTAAAAAAATTTTAAAAATAACTGAAATTTGAGCATAACTTTTTTCCTTTTAGAATTTGAGGATTCTAAAAATTTGCAAACAGAGAATGTCATGGGAATGGAGACATGCCGCGCCGGCATTAGACTAGTCGATTAGTTCGAGTATGTTCAAAATTATACCTCCAGAGTCGGACGAGCTCCGCTTTTAGTTGAAGTATGTCGGAAATGTAATGCATTTCCTCCTGTTTATATGAAATCCGTTGTGTTTGCATTAATTCCGTCCGGTTATTTCAAACAGTGGTTGAAATGTATGCGGGTTCTGTTAGATGGACAGGTCCCGCATCAGTATCCTTGGACGGGTCTCCTCTGTTCATGGACAGATGCCGGAGCAAATTTGTCAGTTAGCACCTGAGATGCCCTCATCGGTCGAGCCATGCCACATGGCAGGCTGTTCAAATCTAAGAAACCTGTTACAATTCCAATAGCTATCCTTAATTAGATACAACACTTTGCGACATTGCAGACACGCCTTAATTAGATATACAGTTGTAGCCATCAAACAATCAGAGTCCGCGTGCGGTGCTGGGTGCTGAATCAATGAAATTATAGATCGATCGGCTGGTAGTAATTGTATACGTGCGTGTCCTGTTCCGGCTCCAGGTCCTAGCACTACACATCCACGTACGTCCAGCGAAGGATCGATTGTTAGCCAGAAGCTAGTTGCGGATCGATTATTAGCAAAACCTACAAGTGCTTCTCTTCATCGTCGTTCGCTGTCCCGTCGCCAGTCGCCGGAAGTACTACGGCACCTCGACGCCGGGCGTCGGCAAACATGACAGACCAGATTTGAGCAAAATTCAAAAAAACTAAAATAATTATTTAGTAACACTAATATTCTTGAATAATTATTTAGTAACACTAATACTTCTTGAATAAGTAGTTTGACCATAGTTTGACCAGATTTAACAAAAATTAGAAAAAAATAAAAAAACTGAAATTTGAGCATAACTTTTTTTCCTTTTAGAATTTGAGGATTCTAAAAATTTGCAAACAGGGAATGTCATGGGAATGGAGATCTGTCGCGCCGGCATTAGACTAGTCAATTACTTGAAGTATCTTCAAAATTATACCTCCAGAGTCGGACGAGCTCCGCTTTTAGTTGAATTATGTCGGAAATATAATGAATTTCGTCCTGTTTATATGAAATCCGTTGTGTTTGCATAAGTTCCGTCCGGTTAGTTCAAACAGTGGTTGAAATGTCTACGGGTTCTGTTGGATGGACATCTCCCGCATCAGTATCCTTGGACGGGTCTCCTCTGTTCATGGTCAGATGCCGGAGCAAATTCGTCGGTCAGCACCTGAGATGCCCTCATCGCTCGAGCCATGCCACATGGCAGGCTGTGCAAATCTAAGAAATCTGTTACAATTCCAATAACTATCTTTAATTAGATACAACACTTTGCGACATTGAAGACACGCCTTAATTAGATATACAGTTGTAGCCATCAAACAATCACAGTCCGCGTGCGGTGCTGGGCGCTGAATCGATCAAAGTATAGATCGACCGGCTGGTAGTAATTGTATACGTGTGTGTCCTGTTCCGGCTACAAGTCGTACCACTACACGTCCACGTACGTCCAGGGAAGGATCGATTGTTAGACAGAAGCTAGATGCGGATCGATTGTTAGCAAGAAGCTACAAGTGCTTCCCTTCATCATTGTTCGTCGTCCCATCGCCAGTCGCCGGAAGTACTACGGCACCTCGACGCCGGGCGTCGGCAAACATGACAGACCAGATTTGACCAAAGTTCAAAAAAACTAAAATAATTATATAGTAGCACTAATATTCTTGAATAATTATTTAGTAACACTAATACTTCTTGAATAAGTAGTTTGACCATAGTTTGACCAGATTTAACAAAAAATCAAAAAAATCAAAAAAAAAACTGAAATTTGAGCATAACTTTTTTCCTTTTAGAATTTGAGGATTCTAAAAATTTGCAAACACGGAATACCATGGGAATGGAGATCTGCCGCGCCGGCATTAGACTAGTCGATTAATTGAAGTATGTTCAAAATTATACCTCCAGAGTCGGACGAGCTTCGCTTTTAGTTGAAGTATGTCGAAAATGTAATGAATTTCGTCCTGTTTATATGAAATCCGTTGTGTTTGCATTAATTCCGACCGATTATTTCAATCAGTGGTTGAAATGTATGCGGGTTCTGTTGGATGGACAGCTCCCGCATCAGTATCCTTGGACGGGTCTCCTCTGTTCATGGACAGATGCCGGAGCAAATTTGTCGGTTAGCACCTGAGATGCCCTCATCACTCGAGCCATGCCACATGGCAGGCTGTCCAAATCTAAGAAACTTGTTACAATTCCAATAATTATCCTTAATTAGATACAACACTTTGCGACATTGCAGACACGCGTTAATTAGATATACAGTTGTAGCCATCAAACAATCAGAGTCCGCGTGCGGTGCTGGGCGCTGAATCGATCAAAGTATAGATCGATCGGCTGGTAGTAATTGTATACGTGCGTGTCCCGTTCCGGCTACAAGTCCTAGCACTACACGTCCACGTACGTCCAGGGAAGGATCGATTGTTAGCCAGAAGCTAGTTGCGGATCGATTGTTAGCAAGAAGCTACAAGTGCTTCCCTTCAGCGTCGTTCGTCGTCCCGTCGCCAGTCGCCGGAAGTACTACGGCAGCTCGACGCCGGGCGTCGGCAAACATGAGAGACCAGATTTGACCAAAATTCAAAAAAACTGAAATAATTATTTAGTAACACTAATATTCTTGAATAACTATTTAGTAACACTAATACTTCTTGAATAAGTAGTTTGACCATAGTTTCACCAGATTTAACAAAAAATAAAAAAAATTCAAAAAAATTGAAATTTGAGCATAACTTTTTTTCCTTTCAGAATTTGAGGATTCTAAAAATTTGCAAACAGGGAATGACATGGGAATGGAGATCTGCCGCGCCGGCATTAGACTAGTCGATTAAGAAGTATGTTCAAAATTATACCTCCTGAATCGGACGAGCTCCGCTTTTAGTTGGACTATGTCGGAAATGTAATGAATTTCGTCCTCTTTATATGAAATCCGTTGTGTTTGCATTAATTCCATCCGGTTAGTTCAAACAGTGGTTGAAATGTATGCGTGTTCTGTTGGATGGACAGCTTCGGCATCAGTATCCTTGGACGGGTCTCCTCTGTTCGTGGACAGATGCCGGAGCAAATTTGTCGGTTAGCACCTGAGATGCCCTCATCGCTCGAGCCATGCCACATGGCAGGCTGTCCAAATCTAAGAAACCTGTTACAATTCCAATAACTATCCTTAATTAGATACAACACTTTGCGACATTGCAAACACGCCTTAATTAGATATACAGTTGTAGCCATCAAACAATCAGAGTCCGCGTGCGGTGCTGGGCGCTGAATCGATCAAAGTATAGATCGATCGGCTGGTATTAATTGTATACATGCGTGTCCTGTTCCGGCTACAAGTCCTAGCACTACACGTCCACGTACGTCCAGGGAAGGATCGATTGTTAGCCAGAAGCTAGTTGCTGATCGATTGTTAGCAAGAATCTACAAGTGCTTCCTTCATCATCGTTCGTCGTCCCGTCGCCAGTCGCGGAAGTACTATGGCAGCTCGACGCCGGGCGTCGGCAAACATGACAGACCAGATTTGACCAAAATTCAAAAAAACTGAAATAATTATTTAGTAACACTAATATTCTTGAATAATTATTTAGTAATACTAATACTTCTTGAATAAGTAGTTTGACCATAGTTTGACCAGATTTAATAAAAAATTAAAAAATAAAAAAACTGAAATTTGAGCCTAACTTTTTTTTCCTTTTAGAATTTGAGGATTTTAAAAATTTGCAAACAAGGAATGTCATGGGAATGGAGATCCGCCGCGCCGACATTAGACTAGTCGATTAGTTGAAGTATGTTTGAAATTATACCTCCAGAGTCGGACGAGCTCCGATTTTAGTTGAAGTATGTCGGAAATGTAATGAATTTCGTCCTGTTTATATGAAATCCGTTGTGTTTGCTTTAATTCCGTCCTGTTAGTTCAAATAGTGGTTGAAATTTATGCGGGTTCTGTTGGATGGACAGCTCCAGCATCAGTATCCTTGGACGGGTCTCCTCTGTTCGTGGACAGATGCCGAGAAAATTTGTCAGTTAGCACCTGAGATGCCCTCATCGCTCGAGCCATGCCACATTGCAGGCTGTCCAAATCTAAGAAACCTGTTACAATTCCAATAACTAGCCTTAATTAGATACAACACTTTGCGACATTACAGACACGCCTTAATTAGTTATACAGTTGTAGCCATAAAACAATCAGAGTCCGCGTGCAGTGCTGGGCGCTGAATCCATCAAATTATAGATCGATTGGCTGGTAGTAATTGTATACGTGTGTATCCTGTTCCAGCTACAAGTCCTAGCACTACACGTCCACGTACGTCCAGGGAACGATCGATTGTTAGCCAGAAGCTAGTTGCGGATCGATTTTTAGCAAGAAGCTACAAGTGCTTTCCTTCATCGTCGTTCATCGTCCCGTCGCCAGTCGCCGGAAGTACTACGGCAGCTAGACGCCGGGCGTCAGCAAACATGACAGAACAGATTTGACCAAAATTTAAAAAAAACTGAAATAATTATTTAGTAACACTAATATTCTTGAATAATTATTTAGTAACACTAATACTTCTTGAGTAAGTAGTTTGACCATAGTTTGACCATATTTAACAAAAAATAAAAAAAAATAAAAAAACTGAAATTTGAGCATAATTTTTTTTCCTTTTAGAATTTGGGGATTCTAAAATTTTACAAACAAGGAATGTCATGGGAATGGAGATCTGCCGCGCCGGCATTAGACTAGTCGATTAGTTGAAGTATGTTCAAAATTATACCTCCAGAGTCGGACGAGCTCCGCTTTTAGTTGAAGTATGTCGGAAATGTAATGAATTTCGTCCTGTTTATATGAAATCCGTTGTGTTTGCATTAATTCCGTCCAGTTAGTTCAAACAGTGGTTGAAATTTATGCGGGTTCTATGGGATGGGCAGCTCCCGCATCAGTATCCTTGGACAGGTCTCCTCTGTTCGTGGACAGATGCCGGAGCAAATTTGTCGGTTAGCACCTGAGATGCCCTCATCGCTCGAGCCATGCCACATGGTAGGCTGTCCAAATCTAAGAAATCTGTTACAATTAAAATAACCATCCTTAATTTGATACAACACTTTGCGACATTGCAGACACGCCTTAATTAGATATACAGTTGTAGCCATCAAACAATCAGAGTCCACGTGCGGTGCTGGGCGCTGAATCGATCAAAGTATAGATAAATCGACTGATAGTAATTGTATACGTGCGTGTCCTGTTTCGGCTACAAGTCCTAGCATTACACGTCCACGTACGTCCATGGAAGGATCGATTCTTAGCCAGAAGCTAGTTGCGGATCGATTGTTAGCAAGAAGCTACAAGTTCTTTCCTTCATCGTCGTTCGTCGTCCCGTCGCCAGTCGCCGGAAGTACCACGGCAGCTCGACGTCGGGCATCAGCAAACATGACAGACCATATTTGACCAAAATCCAAAAAAACTGAAATAATTGTTTAATAACACTAATATTCTTGAATAATTATTTAGTAACACTAATACTTCTTGAATAAGTAGTTTGACCATAGTTTGACCAAAAAAATTGAAATTTGAGCATAACTTTTTTTTACTTTTAGAATTTGAGTATTCTAAAAATTTGCAAACAAGGAATGTCATGGGAATGGAGATCTGCCGTGCCGGCATTAGACTAGTCGATTAGTTGAAGTATGTTCAAAGTTATACCTCCAGAGTCGGACGAGCTCCGCTTTTAGTTGAAGTATATCGGAAATGTAATGAATTTCGTCCTCTTTATATGAAATCCATTGTGTTTGCTTTAATTCCGTCCGGTTAGTTCAAAAAGTGGTTGAAATATATGCGGGTTCTGTTGGATGGACAGCTGCCGCATCAGTATCCTTGGACGGGTCTCCTCTGTTCGTGGAAAGATGCCGGAGCAAATTTATCGGTTAGCACATGAGATGCCCTCATCGCTCGAGCCATGCCACATGGCAGGCTGTGCAAATCTAAGAAACCTGTTACAATTACAATAACTATCCTTAATTAGATACAACACTTTGCGACATTGCAGACACGCCTTAATTAGATATACAGTTGTAGCCATCAAACAATCAGAGTCCTTGTGCGGTGCTGGGCGCTGAATCGATCAAAGTATAGATCAATCGGCTGGTACTAATTGTATACGTGTGTGTCCTGTTCCGGCTACTAGTCCTAGCACTACACGTCCACGTACGTCCTGGGAAGGATCGATTGTTAGTCAGAAGCTAGTTGCGGATCGATTGTTAGCAAGAAGCTACAAGTGCTTTCCTTCATCATCGTTCGTCGTCCCGTTGCTAGTCGCCGGAAGTACTACGTCAGCTCGACACCGGGCGTTGGCAAACATGACAGACCAGATTTGACCAAAATTCAAAAAAACTAAAATAATTATTTAGTAACATTAATATTCTTGAATAATTATTTGGTCACACTAATACTTCTTGAATAAGTAGTTTGACCATAGTTTGACCAGATTTAACAAAAAATAAAAAAAAATAAAAAAAATTGAGATTTGAGCATAACTTTTTTTCCTTTTAGAATTTGAGGATTCTCAAAATTTGCAAACAAGGAATGTCATGGGAATGGAGATCTGCCGCGCCGGCATTAGACTAGTCGATTAGTTGAAGTATGTTCAAAATTATACCTCCAGAGTCGGACGAGCTCCGCTTTTAGTTGAAATATGTCGGAAATGTAATCAATTTCGTCCTGTTTATATGAAATCCATTGTGTTTGCATTAATTCCGTCCGGTTAGTTCAAACAGTGGTTGAAATGTATGCGGGTTCTGTTGGATGGACAGCTCCCGCATCAGTATCCTTGGACGGGTCTCCTCTGTTCGTGGACAGATGCCGGAGCAAATTTGTCGGTTAGCACATGAGATGCCCTCATCGCTCGAGCCATGCCACATGGCAGGCTGTCCAAATCTAAGAAACCTGTTACAATTCCAATAACTATCCTTAATTAGATACAACACTTTGCGACATTGCAGACACGCCTTAATTAGATATACAATTGTAGCCATCAAACAATCAGAGTCCGCGTGTGGTGCTAGGCGCTGAATCGATCAAAGTATAGATCGATCGGCTGGTAGTAATTGTATACGTGTGTGTCCTGTTCCGGCTACAAGTCCTAGCACTACACGTCCACGTACGTCCAGGGAAGGATCGATTTTTAGCCAGAAGTTAGTTGCGGATCGATTGTTAGCAGGAAGCTATAAGTGCTTCCCTTCATCGTTGTTCGTCGTCCCGTCGCCAGTCGCCGGAAGTACTACGGCAGCTCGACGCCGGGCGTCGGCAAACACGACAGACCAGATTTGACCAAAATTCAAAAAAATTGAAATAATTATTTAGTAACACTAATATTCTTGAATAATTATTTATTAACACTAATACTTCTTGAATAAGTAGTTTGACCATAGTTTGACCAGATTTAACAAAAGTTAAAAAAATAAAAAAAAGACTGAAATTTGAGCATAACTTTTTTCCTTTTAGAATTTGAGGCTTCTAAAAGTTTGGAAACAGGGAATGTCATGGGAATGGAGATCTGCCGCACCGGCATTAGACTAGTCGATTAGTTGAAGTATTTTCAAAATTATACCTCCAGAGTCAGATGAGCTGCGCTTTTAGTTGAAGTATGTCGGAAATGTAATGAATTTCGTCCTGTTTATATGAAATCTGTTGTGTTTGCATTAATTCCGTTCGGTTAGTTCAAACAGTGGTTGAAATGTATGCGGGTTCTGTTGGATGGACAGCTCCCGCATCAGTATCCTTGGTCGGGTCTCCTTTGTCCGTGGACAGATACCGGAGCAAATTTGTCGGTTAGCACCTGAGATGCCCTCATCGCTCGAGGCATGCCACATGGCAGGCTGTCCAAATCTAAGAAACCTGTTACAATTCCAATAACTATCCTTAATTAGATACAACACTTTGCGACCTTGCAGACATGCCTTAATTAGATATATAGCTGTAGCCATCAAACAATCAGAGACCACGTGCGATGCTGGGCGCTGAATCGATCAAAGTGTAGATCAATCGACTGGTAGTAATTGTATACGTGCGTGTCCTGTTCCGGCTACAAGACCTAGCACTACACGTCCACGTACGTCCAGGAAAGGATCGATTGTAAGCTAGAAGCTAGTTGCGGGTCGATTGTTAGCAAGAAGCTACAAGTGCTTCCCTTCATCGTCGTTCATCGTCCCGTCGCCAGCCGCCGGAAGTACTACGGCAGCTCGACGCCGGGAGTCGGCAAACATGACAGACCAGGTTTGACCAAAATTCAAAAAACTGTACTATTTATTTAGTAACACTAATATTTTTGAATGTTTATTTAGTAACACTAATACTTCTTGAATAAGTAGTTTGACCATAGTTTGAATAGATTTAACAAAAATAAAAAAATAAAAAAACTGAAATTTGAGCATAACTTTTTTTTCCTTTTAGAATTTGAGGATTCTAAAAATTTGCAAACAGGGAATGTCATGGGAATGGAGATCTGCCGCGCCGGTATTAGACTAGTCGATTAGTTGAAGTATGTTCAAAATTATACCTCCAGAGTCGGACGAGCTCCGCTTTTAGTTGAAGTATGTCGGTAATGTATTGAATTTCGAACTGTTTATATGAAATCCGTCGTGTTTGCATTAATTCCGTCCGGTTAGTTCAAACAGTGGTTGAAATGTATGGGGTTCTGTTGGATGGACAGCTCCCGCATCAGTATCCTTGGATGGGTCTCCTCTGTTCGTGGACAGATGCCGTAGCAAATTTTTTGGTTAGCACCTGAGATGCCCTCATCGCTCGAGCCATGCTACATGGCAGGCTGTCCAAATCTAAGAAACATGTTACAATTCCTAAAACTATCCTTAATTAGATACAACACTTTGCGACATTGCAGACACGCCTTAATTAGATATACTGTTATAGCCATCAAACAGTCAGAGTCCGCGTGCGGTGCTGGGCGCTGAATCGATCAAAGTATAGATCGATCGGCTGGTAGTAATTGTATACGTGCGTGTCCTGTTCCGGCAACAAGTCCTAGCACTACACATCCAAGTACGTCCAGGGAAGGATCGATTGTTAGCCAGAAGCTAGTTGCGGATCGATTTTTAGCAAGAAGCTATAAGTGCTTCCCTTCATCGCCGTTCGTCGTCCCGTCGCCAGTCACCGGAAGTACTACGGCAGCTCTATGACGGGCGTCAGCAAACATGACAGACCAGATTTGACCAAAATTCAAAAAAACTGAAATAATTATTTAGTAATACTAATATTCTTGAATAATTATTTAGTAACACTAATAATTCTTGAATAAGTAGTTTGACCATAGTTTGACCAGATTTAACAAAAATAAAAAAAAATAAAAAAACCAGAAATTTGAGCATAACTTTTTTTTCCTTTTAGAATTTGAGGATTCTAAAAATTTGCAAACAGGGAATGTCAAGGGAATGGAGATCTGCCGCACTGGCATTAGACTAGTCTATTAGTTGAAGTATGTTCAAAATTATACCTCCAGAGTCGGACGAGCTCCGCTTTTAGTTGAAGTATGTCGGATATGTAATTAATTTCGTCCTGTTTATATTAAATCCGTAGTGTTTGCATTAATTCCGTCCGGTTAGTTCGAACAGTGGTTGAAATATATGCGGGTTCTGTTGGATGGACAGCTCCCACATCAGTATCCTTGGACGGGTCTCCTCTGTTCGTGGACAGATGCCGGATCAAATTTGTCGGTTAGCACCTGAGATGCCCTCATCGCTCGAGCCATGCCACATGGCAGGCTGTCCAAATCTAAGAAACCTGTTACAATTCCAATAACTATCCTTAATCAGATACAACAATTTGCGACATTGTAGACACGCCTTAATTAGATATACAGTTGTAGCCATCAAACAATCAGAGTCCGCATGCGGTGCTGGTCGCTGAATCGATCAAATTATAGATCGATCGGCTGGTAGTAATTGTATACGTGCGTGTCTTGTTCTGGCTACAAGTCCTTGCACTACACGTCCACGTATGTCGAGGGAAGGATCGATTGTTAGCTAGAAGCTAGTTGTAAATCGATTGTTAGCAAGAAGCTACGAGTGCTTCCCTTCGTCGTCGTTCGTCGTCCCGTCGCCAGTCGCCGGAAGTACTACGGCAGCTCGACGCCGGGCGTCGGCAAACATGACAGACCAGATTTGACCAAAATTCAAAAAAACTTAAATAATTATTTAATAACACTAATATTCTTGAATAAATATTTAGTAACACTAATACTTCTTGAATAAGTAGTTTGACCATAGTTTGACCAGATTTAAAAAAAATAAAAAATACTGAAATTTGAGCGTAACTTTTTTTCCTTTTAAAATTTGAGGATTCTAAAAATTTGCAAATAGGGAATGTCATGGGAATGGAGATGTGCCGCGCCGGCATTAGACTAGTCGATTAGTTGAAGTATGTTCAAAATTATACCTCCAGAGTTGGACGAGCTCCGCTTTTAGTTGGAGTATGTCGGATATGTAATGAATTTCGTCCTGTTTATATCCGTAGTGTTTGCATTAATTCTGTCCGGTTTGTTCGAACAGTGGTTGAAATGTATGCGGGTTCTGTTGGATGGACAACTCCCACATCAGTATCCTTGGACAAGTCTCCTCTGTTCTTCGACAGATGCCGGAGCCAATTTGTCGGTTAGCACCTGAGATCCCCTCATCGCTCGTGCCATGCCACATGGCAGGCTGTCTAAATCTAAGAAACCTGTTACAATTCCAATAACTATCTTTAATCAGATACAACACTTTGCGACATTACAGACACGCCTTAATTAGATATACAGCTGTAGCCATCAAACAAACAGAGTCCGTGTGCGGTGCTGGGTGCTGAATCGATCAAAGTATAGATCGATCGCTGGTAGTAATTGTATACGTGCGTGTCCTGTTCCGGCTACAAGTCCTAGCACTACACGTCCACGTACGTCCATGGAAGGATCGATTCTTAGCCAGAAGCTAGTTGCGGATCGATTGTTAGCAAGAAGCTACAAGTGCTTCCCTTCATCGTTGTTCGTTGTCCCGTCGCCAGTCGCCGGAAGTACTACGGCAGCTCGACGCCGGGCGTCGGCAAACATGACAGATCAGATTTGTCCAAAATTCAAAAAAACTGAAATAATTATTTAGTAGCACTAATATTCTTGAATAATTCTTTAGTAACAGTAATACTTCTTGAATAAGTAGTTTGACCATAGTTTGACCAGATTTAACAAAAATTAAAAAAAATAAAAAAACTGAAATTTGAGCATAACTTTTTTTCCTTTTAGAATTTGAGGATTCTAAAAATTTGCAAACAGGGAATGTCATTGGAATGGAGATCTGCCGCGCCTGCATTAGACTAGTCGATTATTGGAAGTGTGTTCAAAATTATACCTTCAGAGTCGACCGAGCTCCGCTTTTAGTTGAAGTATGTCGGAAATGTAATGAATCTCGTCCTGTTTATATGAAATCCGTTGTGTTTGCATTAATTCCGTCCAGTTAGTTCAAAAAGTGGTTGAAATGTCTACGGGTTCTGTTGGATGGACAGCTCCCGCATCAATATCCTTGGACGGGTCTCCTCTGTTCATGGACAGATGCCGGAGCAAATTTCTCGGTCAGCACCTGAGATGCCCTCATCGCTCGAGCCATGCCACATGGCAGGCTGTCCAAATCTAAGAAACCTGTTACAATTCCAATAACTATCCTTAATTATATACGACACTTTGCGACATTGCAGACACACCTTAATTAGATATACAGTTGTAGCCATCAAACAATCAGAGTCCGCGTGCGGTGGTGGGTGCTGAATCAATCAAAGTATAGATCGATCGGCTGGTAGTAATTGTATACGTGCGTGTCCTGTTCCGGCTGCAAGTCCTAGCATTACACATCCACGTACGTACAACGAAGGATCGATTGTTAGCCAGAAGCTAGTTGCGGATCGATTATTAGCAAAAGCTACAAGTGCTTCTCTTCATCGTCGTTCGCCGTCCCGTCGCCAGTCGCTGGAAGTACTACGGCACCTCGACGCCGGGCGTCGGCAAACATGACAGACCAGATTTGACCAAAATTCAAAAAAAAAACTGAAATAATTATTTAGTAACACTAATATTCTTGAATAATTATTTAGTAACACTAATACTTCTTGAATAAGTAGTTTGACCATAGTTTGACCAGATTTAACAAAAATTAAAAAAATAAAAAAACTGAAATTTGAGCATAACTTTTTTTCCTTTTAGAATTTGAGGATTCTAAAAATTTGCAAACAGGGAATGTCATGGGAATGGAGATCTGCCGCACCGGCATTAGACTAGTCGATTAGTTGAAGTACGTTCAAAATTATACCTCCAGAGTCGGACGAGCTCCGCTTTTAGTTGAAGTATGTCGGAAATATAATGAATTTCGTTTTGTTTATATGAAATCCGTTGTGTTTGCATAAATTCTGTCCGGTTAGTTCAAACAGTGGTTGAAATGTCTACGGGTTCTGTTGGATGGACATCTCCCGCATCAGTATCCTTGGACGGGTCTCCTCTGTTCATGGACAGATGCCGGAGCAAATTCGTCGGTCAGCACCTGAGATGCCCTCATCGCTCGAGCCATGCCACATGGCAGGCTGTGCAAATCTAAGAAATCTGTTACAATTCCAATAACTATGCTTAATTAGATACAACACTTTGCGACATTGCAGACACGCCTTAATTAGATATACAGTTGTAGCCATCAAACAATCACAGTCCGCGTACGGTGCTGGGCGCTGAATCGATCAAAGTATAGATCGATCGGCTGGTAGTAATTGTATACGTGTGTGTCCTATTCCGGCTACAAGTCGTACCACTACACGTCCACGTACGTCCAGGGAAGGATCGATTGTTAGCCAGAAGCTAGTTGCGGATCGATTGTTAGCAAGAAGCTACAAGTGCTTCCCTTCATCGTCGTTCGTCGTCCCATCGCCAGTCGCCGGAAGTACTACGGCACCTCGACGCCGGCCGTCGGCAAACATGACAGACCAGATTTGACCAAAATTCAAAAAAACTAAAATAATTATTTAGTAGCACTAATATTCTTGAATAATTATTTAGTAACACTAATACTTCTTTAATAAGTAGTTTGACCATAGTTTGATCAGATTTAACAAAAAATCAAAAAATAAAAAAAAACTGAAATTTGAGCATAACTTTTTTCCTTTTAGAATTTGAGGATTCTAAAAATTTGCAAACAGGGAATGTCATGGGAATGGAGATGTGCCGCGCCGGCATTAGACTAGTCGATTAGTTGAAGTATGTTCAAAATTATACCTCCAGAGTCGGACGAGCTCCGCTTTTAGTTGGAGTATGTCGGATATGTAATGAATTTCGTCCTGTTTATATTAAATCCGTAGTGTTTGCATTAATTCTGTCCGGTTAGTTCGAACAGTGGTTGAAATGTATGCGGGTTCTGTTGGATGGACAACTCCCACATCAGTATCCTTGGACAGGTCTCCTCTGTTCTTCGACAGATGCCGGAGCAAATTTGTCGGTTAGCACCTGAGATCCCCTCATCGCTCGTGCCATGCCACATGGCAGGCTGTCTAACTCTAAGAAACCTGTTACAATTCCAATAACTATCTTTAATCAGATACAACACTTTGCGACATTACAGACACGCCTTAATTAGATATACAGCTGTAGCCATCAAACAATTAGAGTCCGTGTGCGGTGCTAGGCGCTGAATCGATGAAAGTATAGATCGATCGGCTGGTAGTAATTGTATACGTGCGTGTCCTGTTCCGGCTACAAGTCCTAGCACTACACGTCCACGTACGTCCATGGAAGGATCGATTCTTAGCCAGAAGCTAGTTGCGGATCGATTGTTAGCAAGAAGCTACAAGTGCTTCCCTTCATCGTTGTTCGTCGTCCCGTCGCCAGTCAACGGAAGTACTACGGCAGCTCGACGCCGGGCGTCGGCAAACATGACAGACCAGATTTGTCCAAAATTCAAAAAAACTAAAATAATTATTTAGTAGCGCTAATATTCTTGAATAATTCTTTAGTAACAGTAATACTTCTTGAATAAGTAGTTTGACCATATTTTGACCAGATTTAACAAAAATTAAAAAAAATAAAAAAACTGAAATTTAAGCATAACTTTTTTTCCTTTTAGAATTTGAGGATTCTAAAAATTTGCAAACAGGGAATGTCATTGGAATGGAGATCTGCCGCGCCTGCATAGACTAGTCGATTATTGGAAGTGTGTTCAAAATTATACCTTCAGAGTCGGACGAGCTCCGCTTTTAGTTGAAGTATGTCGGAAATGTAATGAATCTCGTCCTGTTTATATGAAATCCGTTGTGTTTGCATTAATTCCGTCCAGTTAGTTCAAAAAGTGGTTGAAATGTCTACGGGTTCTGTTGGATGGACAGCTCCCGCATCAGTATCCTTGGACGGGTCTCCTCTGTTCATGGACAGATGCCGGAGCAAATTTGTCGGTCAGCACCTGAGATGCCCTCATCGCTCGAGCCATGCCACATGGCAGGCTGTCCAAATCTAAGAAACCTGTTACAATTCCAATAACTATCCTTAATTAGATACGACACTTTGCGACATTGCAGACACGCCTTAATTAGATATACAGTTGTAGCCATCAAACAATCAGAGTCCGTGTGCGGTGCTGGGTGCTGAATCAATCAAAGTATAGATCGATCGGCTGGTAGTAATTGTATACGTGCGTGTCCTGTTCCGGCTGCAAGTCCTAGCACTACACATCCACGTACGTCCAGCGAAGGATCGATTGTTAGCCAGAAGCTAGTTGCGGATCGATTATTAGCAAAAGCTACAAGTGCTTCTCTTCATCGTTGTTCGCCGTCCCGTCGCCAGTCGCCGGAAGTACTACGGCACCTCGACGCCGGGCGTCGGCAAACATGACAGACCAGATTTGACCAAAATTCAAAAAAACTGAAATAATTATTTAGTAACACTAATATGCTTGAATAATTATTTAGTAACACTAATACTTCTTGAATAAGTAGTTTGACCATAGTTTGACCAGATTTAACAAAAATAAAAAAAATAAAAAAACTGAAACTTGAGCATAACTTTTTTTCCTTTTAGAATTTGAGGATTCTAAAGATTTGCAAACAGGGAATGTCATGGGAATGGAGATCTGCCGTGCCGGCATTAGACTAGTCGATTAGTTGAATTATGTTCAAAATTATACCTCCAGAGTCGGACGAGCTCCGCTTTTAGTTGAAGTATGTCGGAAATATAATGAATTTCGTCTTGTTTATATGAAATCCGTTGTGTTTGCATAAATTCCGTCCGGTTAGTTCAAACAGTGGTTGAAATGTCTACGGGTTCTGTTGGATGGACATCTCCCGCATCAGTATCCTTGGACAGGTCTCCTCTGTTCATGGACAGATGCCGGAGCAAATTCGTCGGTCAGCACCTGAGATGCCCTCATCGCTCGAGCCATGCCACATGGCAGGCTGTGCAAATCTAAGAAATCTGTTACAATTCCAATAACTATCCTTAATTAGATACAACACTTTGCGACATTGCAGACACGCCTTAATTAGATATACAGTTGTAGCCATCAAACAATCACAGTCCATGCGCGGTGCTGGACGTTGAATCGATCAAAGTATAGATCGATCGGCTGGTAGTAATTGTATACGTGTGTGTCCTATTCCGGCTACAAGTCGTACCACTACACGTCCACGTACGTCCAGGGAAGGATCGATTGTTAGCCAGAAGCTAGTTGCGGATCGATTGTTAGCAAGAAGCTACAAGTGCTTCCCTTCATCGTCGTTCGTCGTCCCATCGCCAGTCGCCGGAAGTACTACGGCACCTCGACGCCGGCCGTCGGTAAACATGACAGACCGGATTTGACCGAAATTCAAAAAAACTAAAATAATTATTTTGTAGCACTAATATTCTTGAATAATTATTTAGTAAGACTAATACTTCTTGAATAAGTAGTTTGACCATAGTTTGACCAGATTTAACAAAAAATCAAAAAAACAAAAAAAAAAACTGAAATTTGAGCATAACTTTTTTCCTTTTAGAATTTGAGGATTCTAAAAATTTGCAAACAGGGAATGTCATGGGAATGGAGATGTGCCGCGCCGGCATTAGACTAGTCGATTAGTTGAAGTATGTTCAAAATTATACCTCCAGAGTCGGACGAGCTCCGCTTTTAGTTGGAGTATGTCGGATATGTAATGAATTTCGTCCTGTTTATATAAAATCCATAGTGTTTGCATTAATTCTGTCCGGTTAGTTCGAACAGTGGTTGAAATATATGCGGGTTCTGTTGGATGGACAACTCCCACATCAGTATCCTTGGACAGGTCTCCTCTGTTCTTCGACAGATGCCGGAGCAAATTTGTCGGTTAGCACCTGAGATCCCCTCATCGCTCGTGCCATGCCACATGGCAGGCTGTCTAACTCTAAGAAACCTGTTACAATTCCAATAACTATCTTTAATCAGATACAACACTTTGCGACATTACAGACACGCCTTAATTAGATATACAGCTGTAGCCATCAAACAATTAGAGTCCGTGTGCGGTGCTAGGCGCTGAATCGATGAAAGTATAGATCGATCGGCTGGTAGTAATTGTATACGTGCGTGTCCTGTTCGGGCTACAAGTCCTAGCACTACACGTCCACGTACGTCCATGGAAGGATCGATTCTTAGCCAGAAGCTAGTTGCGGATCGATTGTTAGCAAGAAGCTACAAGTGCTTCCCTTCATCGTTGTTCGTCGTCCCGTCGCCAGTCGCCGGAAGTACTACGGCAGCTCGACGCCGGGCGTCGGCAAACATGACAGACCAGATTTGTCCAAAATTCAAAAAAACTAAAATAATTATTTAGTAGCACTAATATTCTTGAATAATTCTTTAGTAACAGTAATACTTCTTGAATAAGTAGTTTGACCATATTTTGACCAGATTTAACAAAAATTAAAAAAAATAAAAAAACTGAAATTTAAGCATAACTTTTTTTCCTTTTAGAATTTGAGGATTCTAAAAATTTGCAAACAGGGAACGTCATTGGAATGGAGATCTGCCGCGCCTGCATTAGACTAGTCGATTATTGGAAGTGTGTTCAAAATTATACCTTCAGAGTCGGACGAGCTCCGCTTTTAGTTGAAGTATGTCGGAAATGTAATGAATCTCGTCCTGTTTATATGAAATCCGTTGTGTTTGCATTAATTCCGTCCAGTTAGTTCAAAAAGTGGTTGAAATGTCTACGGGTTGTGTTGGATGGACAGCTCCCGCATCAGTATCCTTGGACGGGTCTCCTCTGTTCATGGACAGATGCCGAAGCAAATTTGTTGGTCAGCACCTGAGATGCCCTCATCGCTCGAGCCATGCCACATGGCAGGCTGTCCAAATCTAAGAAACCTGTTACAATTCCAATAACTATCCTTAATTAGATACGACACTTTGCGACATTGCAGACACGCCTTAATTAGATATATAGTTGTAGCCATCAAACAATCAGAGTCCGTGTGCGGTGCTGGGTGCTGAATCAATCAAAGTATAGATCGATCGGCTGGTAGTAATTGTATACGTGCGTGTCCTGTTCCGGCTGCAAGTCCTAGCACTACACATCCACGTACGTCCAGCGAATGATCGATTGTTAGCCAGAAGCTAGTTGCGGATCGATTATTAGCAAAAGCTACAAGTGCTTCTCTTCATCGTCGTTCGCCGTCCCGTCGCCAGTCGCCGGAAGTACTACGGCACCTCGACGCCGGGCGTCGGCAAACATGACAGACCAGATTTGACCAAAATTCAAAAAAACTGAAATAATTATTTAGTAACATTAATATTCTTGAATAATTATTTAGTAACACTAATACTTCTTGAATAAGTAGTTTGACCATAGTTTGACCAGATTTAACAAAAATTAAAAAAATAAAAAAACTGAAACTTGAGCATAACTTTTTTTCCTTTTAGAATTTGAGGATTCTAAAAATTTGCAAACAGGGAATGTCATGGGAATGGAGATCTGCCGCGCCGGCATTAGACTAGTCGATTAGTTGAAGTATGTTCAAAATTATACCTCCAGAGTCGGACGAGCTCCGCTTTTAGTTGAAGTATGTCGGAAATATAATGAATTTCGTCTTGTTTATATGAAATCCGTTGTGTTTGCATAAATTCCGTCCGGTTAGTTCAAACAGTGGTTGAAATATCTACGGGTTCTGTTGGATGGACATCTCCCGCATCAGTATCCTTGGACAGGTCTCCTCTGTTCATGGACAGATGCCGGAGCAAATTCGTCGGTCAGCACCTGAGATGCCCTCATCGCTCGAGCCATGCCACATGGCAGGCTGTGCAAATCTAAGAAATCTGTTACAATTCCAATAACTATCCTTAATTAGATACAACACTTTGCGACATTGCAGACACGCCTTAATTAGATATACAGTTGTAGCCATCAAACAATCATAGTTCGCGTGCGGTGCTGGGCGCTGAATCGATCAAAGTATAGATCGACCGGCTGGTAGTAATTGTATACGTGTGTGTCCTGTTCCGGCTACAAGTCGTACCACTACACGTCCACGTACGTCCAGGGAAGGATCGATTGTTAGCCAGAAGCTAGTTGCGGATCGATTGTTAGCAAGAAGCTACAAGTGCTTCCCTTCATCGTCGTTCGTCGTCCCATCGCCAGTCGCCGGAAGTACTACGACACCTCGACGCCGGGCGTCGGCAAACATGACAGACCAGATTTGACCAAAATTCAAAAAAACTAAAATAATTATTTAGTAGCACTAATATTCTTGAATAATTATTTAGTAACACTAATACTTCTTGAATAAGTAGTTTGACCATAGTTTGACCAGATTTAACAAAAAATCAAAAAAATAAAAAAAAACTGAAATTTGAGCATAACTTTTTCCTTTTAGAATTTGAGGATTCTAAAAATTTGCAAACAGGGAATGTCATGGGAATGGAGATCTTCCGCGCCGGCATTAGACTAGTCGATTAATTGAAGTATGTTCAAAATTATACCTCCAGAGTCGGACGAGCTCCGCTTTTAGTTGAAGTATGTCGAAAATGTAATGAATTTCGTCCTGTTTATATGAAATCCGTTGTGTTTGCATTAATTCCGTCCGGTTATTTCAAACAGTGGTTGAAATGTATGCGGGTTCTGTTGGATGGACAGCTCCCGCATCAGTATCCTTGGACGGGTCTGCTCTGTTCGCGGACAGATGCCGGAGCAAATTTGTCGGTTAGCACCTGAGATGCCCTCATCGCTCGAGCCATGCCACATGGCAGGCTGTCCAAATCTAAGAAACCTGTTACAATTCCAATAATTATCCTTAATTAGATATAACACTTTGCGACATTGTAGACACGCCTTAATTAGATATACAGTTGTAGCCATCAAACAATCAGAGTCCGCGTGCAGTGCTGGGCGCTGAATCGATCAAAGTATAGATCGATCGGCTGGTAGTAATTGTATACGTGCGTACCCTGTTCCGGCTACAAGTCCTAGCACTACACGTCCAGGGAAGGATCGACTGTTAGCCAGAAGCTAGTTGCGGATCGGTTGTTAGCAAGAAGCTAAAAGTGCTTCCCTTCATCGTCGTTCGTCATCCCGTCGCCAGTCGCCGGAAGTATTACGGCAGCTCGACGTCGGGCGTCGGCAAACATGACAGACCAGATTTGACCAAAATTCAAAAAAACTAAAATAATTATTTAGTAACACTAATATTCTTGAATAATTATTTAGTAACACTAATACTTCTTGAATAAGTAGTTTGACCATAGTTTGACCAGATTTAACAAAAATTAAAAAAAAATAAAAAAACTGAAATTTGAGCATAACTTTTTTTCCTTTTAGAATTTGAGGATTCTAAAAATTTGCAAACAGGGAATGTCATGGGAATGGAGATCTGCCGCGCCGGCATTAGACTAGTCGATTAGTTGAAGTATGTTCAAAATTATACCTCCAGAGTCGGACGAGCTCCACTTTTAGTAGGATTATGTCAGAAATGTAATGAATTTCGTCCTGTTTATATGAAATCCGTTGTGTTTGCATTAATTCCGTCCGGTTAGTTCAAACCGTGGTTGAAATGTCTGCGGGTTCTGTTGGATGGACAGCTCCCGCATCAGTATCCTTGGACGGGTCTCCTCTGTTCGCGGACAGATGCCGGAGCAAATTTGTCGGTTAGCACCTGAGATGCCCTCATCGCTCGAGCCATGCCACATGGCAGGCTGTCCAAATCTAAGAAACCTGTTACAATTCCAATAACTATCCTTAATTAGATACAACACTTTGCGACATTGCAGACACGCCTTAATTAGATATACAGTTGTAGCCATCAACCAATCACACTCCACGTGTGGTGCTGGGCGCTGAATCGATCAAAGTATAGATTGACCGGCTGGTAGTAATTGTATACGTGCGTGTCCTGTTCCGGCTACAAGTCGTAGCACTACACGTCCACGTACGTCCAGGGAAAGATCGATTGTTAGCCAGAAGCTAGTTGCGGATCGATTGTAAGGAAGAAGCTACAAGTGCTTCCCTTCATCGTCCCGTCGCAAGTCGCCGGAAGTACTACGGTAGCTCGACGCCGGGCGTCGGCAAACATGACAGACCAGATTTGACCAAAATTCAAAAAAATTGAAATAATTATTTAGTTGCACTAATATTCTTGAATAATTATTTAGTAACAGTAATACTTCTTGAATAAGTAGTTTGACCATAGTTTGACCAGATTTAACAAAAACTAAAAAATAATAAAAAAACTGAAATTTAAGCATAACTTTTTTTCCTTTTAGAATTTGAGGATCCTAAAAATTTGCAAACAGGGAATGTCATGGCAATGGAGATCTGCCGCGCCGGCATTAGACTAGTCGATTAGTTGAAGTGTGTTCAAAATTATACCTCCAGAGTCGGACGAGCTCCCCTTTTAGTTGAAGTATGTCGGAAATGTAATGAATTTCGTCCTGTTTATATGAAATAGGTTGTGTTCGCATTAGTTCCGTCCGGTTATTTCAAACAGTGGTTGAAATGTATGCGGGTTCTGTTGGATGGACAGCTCCCGCATCAGTATCCTTGGACGGGTCTCCTCTGTTCGTGGACAGATGCCGGAGCAAATTTGTCGGTTAGCACCTGAGATGCCCTCATCGCTCGAGCCATGCCACATGGCAGGCTGTCCAAATCTAAGAAACCTATTACAATTTCCAATAACTATCGTTAATTAGATACAACACTTTGCGACATTGCAGACACGCCTTAATTAGATATACAGTTGTAGCCATCAAACAATCAGAGTCCGCGTGCGGTGCTGGGCGCTGAATCGATCAAAGTATAGATCTATCGGCTGGTAGTAATCGGATATGTGCGTGCCCTGTTCCGGCTACAAGTCCTAGCACTACACGTCCACGTACGTCCAGGGAAGGATTGACTGTTAGCCAGAAGCTAGTTGCGGATCGATTGTTAGCAAGAAGCTAAAAGTGCTTCCCTTCATCGTCGTTCGTCGTCCCGTCGCCAGTCCCCGGAAGTACTACGGTAGCTTGACGCCGGGCATCGGCAAACATGACACACCAGATTTGACCAAAATTCAAAAAAAATGAAATAATTATTTAGTAACACTAATATTCTTGAATAATTATTTAGTAACACTAATACTTCTTCAATAAGTAGTTTGACCATAGTTTCACCAGATTTAACAAAAATTAAAAAAACTGAAATTTCAGCATAACTTTTTTTCCTTTCGGAATTTGAGGATTCTAAAAATTTGCAAACAGGGAATGTCACGAGAATGGAGATCTGCCGCGCCGGCATTAGACTAGTCGATTAGTTGAAGTATGTTTAAAATTATACCTGCAGAGTCGGACGAGCTCCGCTTTTAGTTGAAGTATGTCGGGAATGTAATGAATTTCGTCTTGTTTATATGAAATCCGTTGTGTTTGCATTAATTCCGTCCAGTTAGTTCAAACAGTGGTTGAAATGTATGTGAGTTCTGTTGGATGGACAACTCCCGCATCGGTACCCTTGGACGGGTCTCCTCTATTCATGGACAGATGCCGGAGCAAATGTGTCGGTTAGCACCTGAGATTCCCTCATCGCTCGAGCCATGCCACATGGTAGGCTGTCCAAATCTAAGAAACCTGTTACAATTCCAATAAATATCCTTAATTGGATACAACAGTTTGCGACATTGCAGACACGCCTTAATTAGATATACAGTTGTAGCCATCAAACAATCAGAGTCCGCGTGCGGTGCCGCGCGCTGAATCGATCAAAGTATAGATCGATCGGCTGTTAGTAATTGTATACGTGCGTGTCCTGTTCCGGCTGCAAGTCCTAGCACTACACGTCCACGTACGTCCAGGGAAGGATCGATTGTTAGCCAGAAGCTAGTTGCGGATCAATTGTTAGCAAGAAGCTACAAGTGCTTCCCTTCATCGTCGTTCGTCGTCCCGTCGGCAGTCGCCGGAAGTACTACGGCAGCTCGACGCCGGGCGTCGGCAAACATGCCAGACCAGATTTGACCAAAATTCAAAAAAACTGAAATAACTATTTAGTAACACTAATATTCTTGAATAATTATTTAGTAACGCTAGTACTTCTTCAATAAGTAGTTTGACCAAATTTAACAAAAAATAAAAAAATAAAAAAAACTGAAATTTGAGCATAAATTTTTTTCCTTTTAGAATTTGAGAATTCTAAAAATTTGCATACGGGGAATGTCATGGGAATGGAGATCTACCGCGCCGGCATTAGACTAGTCGATTAGTTGAAGTATGTTCAAAATTATACCTCCAGAGTCGGACGAGCTCCGCTTTTAGTTGAAGTATGTCGGAAATGTAATAATTTCGTCCTGTTTATATGAAATCCATTGTGTTTGCATTAGTTCCGTCCGGTTAGTTCAAACAGTGTTCGAAATGTATGCGTCTTCTGTTAGATGGACAGCTCCCGCATCAGTATCCTTGGACGGGTCTCCTCTGTTCGTGGACAGATGCCAGAGCAAATTTGTCGGTTAGCACCTGAGATGCCCTCATCGCTCGAGCTATGCCACATGGCAGGCTGTCCAAATCTAAGAAACCTGTTACAATTCCAATAACTATCCTTAATTAGATACATCATTTTGCGACATTGCAGACACGCCTTAATTAGATATACAGTTGTAGCCATCAAACAATCAGAGTCCGCGTGCCGTGCTCGGCGCTGAATCGATCAAAGTATAGATCGATCGGCTGGTAGTAATTGTATACGTGCGTGTCCTGTTCCGGCTACAAGTCATAGCACTACACGTCCACGTACGTCCAGGGAAGGATCGATTGTTAGCCAAAAGCTAGTTGCGGATCGATTGTTAGCAAGAAGCTAAAAGTGCTTCCCTTCATCGTCGTTCGTCGTCCCGTCGCCAGTCGCCGGAAGTACTACAGCAGCTCGACGCCGGGTGTCGGCAAACATGACAGACCAGATTTGACCAAAATTCAAAAAAACTGAAATAATTATTTAGTAACACTAATACTTCTAGAAGAAGTAATTTGACCAGATTTAACAAAAATAAAAAAAACTGAAATTTGAGCTTAAATTTTTTTCCTTTTAGAATTTGCGAATTCTAAAAATTTGCAAACGGGGAATGTCATGGGAATGGAGATCTCCCGCGCCGGCATTAGACTAGTCAATTAGTTGAAGTATGTTCAAAATTATACCTCCAGAGTCGGACGAGCTCCGCTTTTAGTTGAAGTATGTCTGAAATATAATGAATTTCGTCCTGTTTATATGAAATCCATTGTGTTTGAATTAATTCCATTCGGTTAGTTCAAACAGTGGTTGAAATGTATGCGGGTTCTGTTGGATGGACAGCTCCCGCATCTGTATCCTTGGACGGGTCTCCTCTGTTCGTGGACAGATGCCGGAGCAAATTTGTCGGTTAGCACCTGAGATGCCCTCATCGCTCGAGCCATGCCACTTGGCAAGTTGTTCAAATCTAAGAAACCTATTACAATTCCAATAACTATCCTTAATTAGACACTTTGCGACATTGCAGACACACCTTAATTAGATAAACAGTTGTAGCCATCAAACAATCAGAGTCCGCGTGCGGTGCTGGGCGCTGAATCAATCAAAGTATAGATCGATCGGCTGCTAGTAATTGTATACGTGCGTTTCCTGTTCCGGCTACAAGTCCTAGCACTACACGTCCACGTACGTCCATGGAAGGATCGATTGTTAGCCAGAAGCTAGTTGCGGATCGATTGTTAGCAAGAAGCTACAAGTGCTTCCCTTCATCGTCGTTCGTCGTCCCGTCGCCAGTCGCCGGAAGTACTACGTGTTAGGACCCCGATTCCAAGTCACATAGACCTAGCCGGTAACACCTCATATCCCTTTGCGGCCTCACGCACGGTATTTCCACGGGTGTCGCCTTACCATGGCCCATGACCGTTTGCGCCTTTTGGCTCACGTATATGATGGTGTCGCTAGCATCCACATGACAAAGAACCCGGGCCGACATGGCTAGTCGTGAACCCAAAGCGGCACTAACCCATGGGGACAGGCATACATGAATCACATCGAGCATGTCGGTCATCAACGTATGAATTCGGGCTGTAGCACTGGGCTATCAGGACTCCGGTATCCCGGGCTATAGCAGGCTAGGCAGGACTCCGAATATCACCGCGTGACATTTCCTCGAAGGGACAGACATAGGAACGAAGTGAGACACATGCCGGCCAGTCAAGTGTCCAAGCAGTAGTGCTGGGCTAGCAGGACTCCGGTGAACCGGGCTGTAGCGGACTACTATCGCTCAGAAGCACAAGACTACATTTCCCCATATGAGAGGCTGCCAAGGATAAACAACTAGTTTGTCGGATCCCACTCATACCAAGCATTTCAATCATACACGCAATATGCCCGATATGAGTACATACATCATGGCATCACAACAAAACTCTACAACTCAAAGTACTTTATTTAAGAGGCTCCTTGGAGCCATACATAACATATCCATACAGGTAGGGGTCACATGACCCAACACTCAAGTCATACAAACTTACAAGCACATGCGGAAGCAAACTAGTCTGAGTACAGACTCTAAAAAGAAAGAAAGCTTGTTGAAGCCCTTCTATCTAAAGTGGCCCTTCACAAGTCTTGGATCACCACCTGGGTGGCTAGTTCACTCGTCGATGTCAAGGTCTACATAGAACCCATCGGAGGGGGCAGTGTTGTCGTCTGAAAACATTAATTAAGCAAACATGAGTACGGAGGTACTCAGCAAGTCTTACAACAGAATCCTATCATACATGCACATTCTCAAGAAGGTGGTGGAGTTATTTGCAGCAAGCCATCTTTGACTCTTGGCTAAGCTATCCTACGTGACACCACTTGAAAAGCATTTGCGCACACGAGTCCACTAATCACCATCACAATACTCCATCGTGGATCCTCTCTCGTCAACCCACGAGAGGGCCATCCGCGGCACTCGCACTTATCTTGAGGCTTTTAGTAGTATCCATTTACTTGTCTATGAACTGTTATAGGTAACCCAGAAGTCCTTCTCCGTGGACACGACTATTCGAATAGAACATATTAACCCTGCAGGGGTGTACTTCTTCACACACGCTCTCACCACTTACCGCCGTTTACACGACATGTACTCGGCAACCTTCAAGCGGAAGCCCAACGTGGGTGTCGGCCACAGCCTACCTAAACACTCAAGTCCCTAGTCCAGGTTTATCGCCTATTCAGGTTCCATCCGCAGGGAGTCCGGCCGAGGTTTCCCATATGGCCCCGAACGATGTGTGCAGGGTTCCCGAGATACCAAACGGGCACTCGGTACACCGGGCCACGTGCCTACCGCAACACAACCCACCCCTAAGGTCAGCATTGCGTGCGGCCCCCAGCATGCTACAAACACCAGAAACTACTTGCAACTCCCGGACTGAGAACAAGGGTGGTTAAGAAGCCGAGAGGGTCCATTGGTTTCGGGCCCAATGCATGGTAGTAACTGTTTCATGGATCACAAACACAGAACTCAGTTCTTAGGATCGGCTTCAATGAAACAACCCACCATGTACTCCTACATGGCCTCTCATCGATACCTTTACCAAAACGTGTTCAACACTTTCACTCTCGAACCCGACACAACCTTTCACTCCAGTTCATCCTCCCGATGAGCCAGACCTGGCACAACTCTAAGCATAGTAAGCATAGCATGGTAGGAATCACAAACATGGCTCAATCAACTCCTACACATACTAGTGGGTTTCATCTAGTTACTGTGGCAATGTCATGCAAAGGAAGTGGGTTCAACTACCGCAGCACACAATAGTTTGAAACGCATTGTCTTAATGCAGTAAAACAAGAGCAGAAGCGAGAACATGGGTTTGTATCGGAATGATCAATGGGTTGCTTGCCTGATGGAGTGGTGGTAGGATACTGCCCTTCAGATGGATATTCGGGATTATCCTCGGAGGCAGAACCTATCACGAAAGACATACCGAAAATAAACACACATGGCAATATGCAACAATATGATGCATGCTATGACATGGCAATATGGATGTGTGTTGGCCTAATGCAAGCTGAAACAAAAAGGGATGAACTCATTTGAATCAAAGATTCAAATGTTAGCTCATTTAAAATAGCCCTAAAGGTGTATTATCTTATTCTTCTTAAACAGCAAGGTTAACTTGTTTTATCATGCATGAAACCTGTACCAATGGATAGAATGGATTTTTCTGATCATTTTTCATATATAAATCTTTGCATTTGGAGTTACAGATTAATAGTTATGAATTTTTGAAGTTTGAACTATATTCTGGAATTTCCTATAACAAAATAATTCCAGAAATTAATTTACTGCGTCAGCAATTCGTCAGGGTGATGTCAGGGTCAACGGAGACGTCCAGGTCAAACCTGACTGATGGGCCCCGCATGTCAGCATAATTAATTTAACTAAAAATTAATTAAAACTAACCCTAATTAATTAACAGGGCCGGGCCCCACCTGTCATTGACTCAAGGGAGTCAACCAGGGCCCACCCATGGTCAAAGTCAACGTCGGCTGCACCGGCGTTTAGCCGCTGGCGAGCCCGACGCGGCGGCGGAAGTGGTTTTGGCCGTTTCGGCAACCAAACGAGCCGCGGAGGGTGGCTATGGGTAGCTGGGGACAACCCGCAGCTCTTGGTGGAGTCAGTTGGGGTCGGGGTGGCCCGAATCGGCGCCGGCGACGACCTAGGCGGCCGCCGGAGTTCGGCCGAAGACGAACTCGAGGCTAGGGTGTTCGGTGAGGTGCGTGGAGTAGTCGGTTAGATGCTACGGAGTGTGGTGAGTGCAATGGACACCAAGAGGTGGCCGGAGGGTGGCCGGGAGCACGTCGGCGACGAGCTCCGCGGCGGCGGGTGCGGTTGATCTCCGTTCGGTTGCTACACGGCTCGAGAGCGAGAGAGGAAGGGAAGGGGAGGTAGATAGGCTCACGGGGCACTCGGGGAATCTCTCGTTGCGGTCGGAAACGGGCTGGTGCGGCGACAGCGTTGAAGGGGATCTCCGGCGATGGCGGGGTCGGGCGAGGTTGGTGTAGAGGACTCGGGCCACGCGAGCGCGCAGGGCTCGGCTAGCTCGACGAAGAGGAGGGCGGCGGAGCTCCTAGACACGGCGAGATGGAGCACGGTCGACGGGCAGCGCGACTACGGCGACGACGTAGCTACGGTGGCGTCGGCCATGGCTGGGGAGCGCGAAGGGGAGGAGCTGGGGAGGAGGAGAGGTGTCTGAGGGTTCGGGGGGAGAGAGGGAGAGCGCTTCGCGTCGGTCGCTCGGTGAGGGGAGCGGCGAGGCGGCGGCCAGGTGCGTGGCATGCATGCGGTGCTCACCGCCGAGCACCTGCCTGCCTGCCTGGCCATGCCAAGCAGCTCGCTAGCGCAGCAGCTGGGCTGGGCCGGCAGGTGGGCCGGTTGGGAGGCGCCAGGTAAGGTTTTCATTCTGTTTTTCTTTTTTCTAATTTTCTGTAACTTTGTGGACTTTTTAAAAAAAATACTTAAATAGCTTCAAAATTCACCAAACTGCTCCAGATCCATAGTTGGAATATTTCCAACATGAAACATTTTTGTTTGGGAATATTTGTGCATTTGAAATATTTTATATAATTTTAAATGCCCAAACTCAAATACTTATGATTTAATTCAACAACCTTAGGATGACCTAGAAAATTGTGCACCACTTTTGGCAGAGGCTCTGAACCAAAGCAAAGGTGATGAGCATTTTAGAAGGGCATTTCAGGTTCATTGAAAATAATTTTAGTAAACCCTAGTTGGATTCAAAAGGGGTTCTGGGGGTTCTGTCTTTCCCATTTCAAATTCCAGATGAAAGTTAAACATGATGCACACACTAATGCATGGACTAGCTAGGATGTGACAACTCACCCCCACTCAAAAGAATCTCGTCCCGAGATTTAGGATCCGTTGCAAAAAAGGTGGGATACTCAAGTCGAAGACGATCCTCCCTTTCCCAAGTTGCTTCTTGCTCGGAATGGTTTGACCATTGAACCTTTAGAAACTTAATATTCTGACGTCGAGTGGTACGCTCGGCTTGATCAAGGATACGAACGGGATATTCATGATAGGTAAGGTTATCTTGGAGATCAAGTGTTTCGTGGTCCACTCCTCGGATAGGATCCGAGAAGCAACGCCTGAGTTGAGAGACGTGGAAGACATCATGAACCCTGGAAAGGTGCGGGGGTAGTTCCAATTGGTAGGCAACTTCCCCTCATTTGGCAAGAATGCGAAAGGGTCCAATGTAACGAGGAGCCAACTTGCCTTTGATACTGAATCGATGGGTTCCCTTTAAAGGAGTAACCCAAAGGTAAGCCTTCTCGCCAATTTCATAAGCCATAGGCTTATGCATGCGATCATATTGGCTCTTTTGACGAGATTGGGCTGTTTTCAATTTCTCACGGATAACGCGAACCTGCTCTTCGGCTTGCTGAATCATATCCGGGCCAAAGAGTTGTCTCTCTCCGGTTTCTGACCAGTTAAGAGGCGTTCGACATTTTCGTCCGTAGAGGACTTCGAAAGGAGCTTTGCCTAGGCTAGCTTGGTAACTATTGTTATAAGCGAATTCGGTGAATGGAAGGCATTTCTCCCAATTCATTCCGAAAGAGATGACAGAAGCTCGAAGCATATCCTCCAGAATTTAATTGACTCGTTCTACTTGACCACTTGACTGAGGATGGAAGGCGGTGCTGAAAGAGAGACGAGTTCCCATCGCATTTTGGAAACTTTCCCAAAATCGAGAGCTGAAGAGACTTCCACGATCTGAGTTAATCTCCAATGGAACACCATGAAGAGACACTATTCGAGAGATGTACAAATCAGCTAGCTGGCTAGCGGTTATACTCTCACGAACGGGTAGGAAGTGGGCTACTTTGGAAAGACGATCGACGACAATGAAGATGGCATTATTCCCTCTCTTGGTCCTGGGAAACCCGGTAATGAAATCCATACCGATTTTATCCCATTTCCATTCGGGAATAGCCAAAGGTTGAAGGGTACCAGCAGGCCGTTGATGTTCTGCTTTAACTCGACGACAGACGTCGCAATTAGCAATGTATTGAGCGATTTCTCTCTTCATCCTAGTCCACCAAAACCTCTGGCGTAGGTCTTGATACATTTTGGTACTACCGGGATGAATGGTGAGAGGAGATTCATGAGCTTCCTTAAGGATCAATCGCCTCAGGTTGCGCACCTTGGGAACCACTAGACGGTCTCCAAAGAACACGACACCTTGTTCATCGATGGAGAAACAATCTGCGACTCCTTTCTTGATGTTTCTCTTGATGCGGGAAATTCCCGGATCTACCTTCTGTGCCTTGATGATCTGATCCGTAAGGGTAGGTTTCGCCACCAGGGTGGAAAGGAATCCTCGAGGAACAATGTGAAGGTTAAGCTTACAAAATTCCTCGTGGAGGAATGGTTGACTTTGTTGTAACATCGGATTGTTACAATAAGATTTGCGACTTAGTGCATCAGCCATGACATTGTCTTTGCCTGGGGTGTAAGATATTCCTAAGTCGTAATCTGTAATCAACTCGACCCAACATCTTTGCCTGAGATTCAAATCCGGTTGGGTGAAGAAATATTTCAGACTTTGGTGATCAGTGTAGATTTCGCAATGGTTACCAAGGAGGTAATGTCGCCAGGTTTTGAGTGCATGGACCACTGCTGCAAGCTCTAGATTGTGTGTGGGATAGTTATCCTCATGTGGACGCAACTGTCGAGAAGCGTAGGCAATCACATGATGATCTTGCATGAGTATGCAACCTAGTCCTTGTCGCGAGGCGTCGCAGTAGATAATAAAGTCCTTAGAAAAATCTGGTGGAACAAGTACGGGAGCAGATGTCAGGCGTCTTTTCAGTTCCTGAAAGCTGAACTCGCACTGTGGCGTCCATTCGAACTTCTTATCTTTCTTGAGGAGCTCGGTTAGAGGTTTAGCAACTTTAGAGAAATTCTCGACGAAGCGGCGGTAATAGCTCGCTAAACCGAGGAAACTCCGAACTTGCTTAACCGATTCAGGTGGAGTCTAATCAAGGACGGCTTGAACTCGCTCGGGATTGACAGCAATGCCCTTACCAGAGATTACATGGCCTAGATAGGTCACTTCTGGTAACCAGAATTCACACTTAGAGAATTTGGCATAAAGGCGGTGCTCTCGAAGTTTCATCAATAATAACCTTAGATGTTCGGTATGTTCTTCCTCATTCTTGGAGTAGATGAGTATATCATCGAGGTATACCACGACGAATTTATCCAAATACTCCATGAAGATTGAGTTCATTAACCGAGAGAAGGTGGCTGGAGCATTGGTTAATCCGAAGGACATGATGGTGTACTCGTATTGGCCATAACGAGTAACAAAGGCCGTTTTAGGAATGTCCCCGTTCTTAATTTTGATTTGATGGTAGCCCAACCTCAAATCCATCTTGGAAAAGACTGAGGATCCAGCGAGCTGATCATACAGATCGTTGATCCTGGGGAGCAGATACTTGTTCTTGATAGTGACCAAATTGACAGGTCGGTAATCTACAACCATCCGATCCGTTCCATCCTTCTTCTTGACGAAGAGGACGGGGCAAGCCCATGGGGATGAACTAGGACGGATGAAACCCTTTTGCAAGGACTCATCGAGTTGTTTCTTAAGCTCGGCTAGTTCTAGGGGTGCCATCTTATAAGGTCTTCTAGAAATTGGAACGGTTCCGGGAACAAGATCTATCACGAACTCAACATCCCTGTCAGGTGGAACACCTGGCAGTTCTTCTGGAAAGACATCCGGAAAATCACGGACTACCGGAATATCTTCGAGGTCTGGAAGGGGGTTGGCATTTAAGGAGTAAAGCTGACGCTTCGACACTCGGGTTAAAACATTAACTGTCTTGCCTGAAGGATGGGTGAGTTGAACAGTTCTAGTAGAGCAATCGATCTTAGCGTAATGGGCTGACATCCACTCCATACCCAAGATGATGTTTATGTCCGAGGACTTGAGAGCTATTAGTGACGCAAGGAAGACTAATCTGTCGACAAGGATTTCATTTCCATGGCTAATTTTTTAGGTCTGCCACTTAGAACCAGGGGTTTGAATTACCATGGAGGTGGGCATGTCACAAAATGTGGTGTTGTGCAATCGAGCATAGCTCTCAGAAATAAATGAATGAGATGCTCCAGTATCAAAAAGAATAGTTGCCGGATGACAATTAACAGGGAGCGTACCGAGAACGACGTTGGGATCCTCATAGGTTTCCTCAGCTGAAACATATTTGACGTGGCCACGAGCAGTGGCAGCTGGTTTAGCATAGAGCACCTTTCCTGCTGGCTTACCATGGCCAACAGACTTTCCGACCTGACTGGGGTTGTTCTGGGGACACTCACGGATGTAGTGGCCCGTCTCTCCACACTTGAAGCAAGTTATCATATTGGGGCGTGGAGCAGCATTAGCAGCGGGGCCTCCATAAGTCTTGGGCAGTGCATACTGCTGGTTGGGGCGAGGTGCCTCAAAGGATGGTCTCGGGGTGAACCTAGGTGGCAGAGCAGATCTCACACGGTATAGATCCCTAGTATCCACACATCCAGCTTGCACAGCCGGTGCAAACCGAGTCAACGTGGCCCAATGATCAGCGCAAGTGTTGAAAAGCTCTAACCTCAAGGCCGGATTCTCTCGGTCTTTATCCTCGAGCATCTCAGCAGTGGTGCGAGTAAGTGAGTCCTCTTGTGTGGAGTCAGCATAGATAGCCTGGAGGTACCCTTGCGCCCCCGGAAGTGAGGCCGGCATATAACGAAAATCGGTGTTCCGAAGTAGGCCAGTCCTGACTCGCATAATGGTCATCATAGAGTAGGCAGCATCCTGTACCGCCATCTCAATAGTAACCCCGAGTCCATAAGAACAGTGAAGGGGCTCGGTAGATCCAGGATAAGACGGAAAGATTCTGACAGTACAGAGGTACTGGCTTTGGTTAAAGTCTCGGATCTGCTCTTCGACAGTGTATTCGGGATACCAACGGTAACCCGTCTCAATCATTACCCGGACTAGCATAGCCGTATGACCGGGCACATTGATGCACCTGGTCAGACGATCCACTTGGTTTTGAGCACGAGTGGCCATCTGAAAGCACAGCCATAATACAAGACATTATAATTCCTAGGGAAATCGGACATCATAACATCTGTAAATGCTCAAGAACAGATTTGAGACATTCATAATCAGATTGCAAAGCCACTCAACAACATCATGTCAAGGTTCTGGTTCAGCTCGTAGCATACTAAAAAGTAGTAGAAACTGAACTGAGGCTGTAACCAACAATCCTATAAGTTACTACGGATTAGTAACACATGAACCTGATAGAGAGAAGAGAGCCTAGTCCTATACCCACGTAGAATGAGAAGAGGATGACTCAGATCAGAGGGCATAAGGTAAAGGAGTAAAAAGAGCCTTACGTTCCCTCCCACAATCAATTCCCCTACATATAACTAAGCATTTCTAGACTCGACATCGACCAGTTTGGCTTAGCGAACCTACAAGCAGCCCTTCTCTGATGCCAACGCTGTCAGGACCCCGATTCCAAGTCACATCGACCTAGCCGGTAACACCTCATATCCCTTTGCGGCCTCACGCACGGTATTTCCACGGGTGTCGCCTTACCATGGCCCGGGACCGTTTGTGCCTTTTGGCTCACGTATATGATGGTGTCCCTAGCATCCACATGACAAAGAACCCGGGCTGACATGGCTAGTCGTGAACCCAAAGCGGCACTAACCCATGGGGACAGGCATACATGAATCACATCGAGCATGTCGGTCATCAACGTATGAATTCAGGCTGTAGCACTGGGCTAACAGGACTCCGGTATCCCGGGCTGTAGCAGGCGAGGCAGGACTCCGAATATCACCGCGTGACATTTCCCCGAAGGGACAGACATAGGAACGAAGTGAGACACATGCCGGCCAGTCAAGTGTCCAAGCAGTAGTGCTGGGCTAGCAGGACTCCGGTGAACCGGGCTGTAGCGGACTACTATCGCTCAGAAGCACAAGACTACATTTCCCCATATGAGAGGCTGCCAAGGATAAACAACTAGTTTGTCGGATCCCACTCATACCAAGCATTTCAATCATACACGCAATATGCCCGATATGAGTACATACATCATGGCATCACAACAAAACTCTACAACTCAAAGTACTTTATTTAAGAGGCTCCGAGGAGCCATACATAACATATCCATACAGGTAGGGGTCACATGACCCAACACTCAAGTCATACAAACTTACAAGCACATGCGGAAGCAAACTAGTCTGAGTACAGACTCTAAAAAGAAAGAAAGCTTGTTGAAGCCCTTCTATCTAAAGTGGCCCTTCACAAGTCTTGGATCACCACCTGGGTGGCTAGTTCACTCGTCGATGTCAAGGTCTACATAGAACCCATCGGAGGGGGCAGTGTTGTCATCTGAAAACATTAATTAAGCAAACATGAGTACGGAGGTACTCAGCAAGTCTTACAACAGAATCCTATCATACATGCACATTCTCAAGAAGGTGGTGGAGTTATTTGCAGCAAGCCAGCTTTGACTCTTGGCTAAGCTATCCTACGTGACACCACTTAAAAAGCATTTGTCGCACACGAGTCCACTAATCACCATCACAATACTCCATCGTGGATCCTCTCTCGTCAACCCACGAGAGGGCCATCCGCGGCACTCACACTTATCTTGAGGCTTTTAGTAGTATCCATTTACTTGTCTATGAACTGTTATAGGTACCCCAGAAGTCCTTCTCCGTGGACATGGCTATTCGAATAGATCATATTAACCCTGCAGGGGTGTACTTCTTCACACACGCTCTCACCACTTACCGCCGTTTACACGACATGTACTCGGCAACCTTCAAGCGGAAGCCCAACGTGGGTGTCGGCCACAGCCTACCTAAGCACTCAAGTCCCTAGTCCAGGTTTATCACCTATTCAGGTTCCATCCGCAGGGAGTCCGGCCGAGGTTTCCCATACGGCCCCGAACGATGTGTGCAGGGTTCCCGAGATACCAAACGGGCACTCGGTACACTGGGCCACGTGCCTACCGCAACACAACCCACCCCTAAGGTCAGCGTTGCGTGCGGCCCCCAGCATGCTACAAACACCGGAAACTACTTGCAACTCCCGGACTAAGAACAAGGGTGGTTAAGAAGCCGAGAGGGTCCATTGGTTTCGGGCCCAATGCATGGTAGTAACTGTTTCATGGATCACAAACACAGAACTCAATTCTTAGGATCGGCTTCAATGAAACAACCCACCATGTACTCCTACATGGCCTCTCATCGATACCTTTACCAAAACGTGTTCAACACTTTCACTCTCGAACCCGACACAACCTTTCACTCCAGTTCATCATCCCGATGAGCCAGACCTGGCACAACTCTAAGCATAGCAAGCATAGCATGGTAGGAATCACAAACATGGCTCAATCAACTCCTACACATACTAGTGGGTTTCATCTAGTTACTGTGGCAATGACAGGTCATGCAAAGGAAGTGGGTTCAACTACCACAGCACACAACAGTTTGAAACGCGTTGTCTTAATGCAGTAAAACAGGAGCAGAAGCGAGAACATGGGTTTGCATCGGAATGATCAATGGGTTGCTTTCCTGATGGAGTGGTGGTAGGATACTGCCCTTCAGACGGATATTCGGGATTATCCTCGGAGGCAGAACCTATCACGAAAGACATACCGAAAATAAACACACATGGCAATATGCAACAATATGATGCATGCTATGACATGGCAATATGGATGTGTGTTGGCCTAATGCAAGCTGAAACAAAAAGGGATGAACTCATTTGAATCAAAGATTCAAATGTTAGCTCATTTAAAATAGCCCTAAAGGTGTATTATCTTATTCTGCTTAAACAGCAAGGTTAACTTGATTTATCATGCATGAAACCTGTACCAATGGATAGAATGGATTTTTCTGATCATTTTCATATATAAATCTTTGCATTTGGAGTTACAGATTAATAGTTATGAATTTTTGAAGTTTGAACTATATTCTGGAATTTCCTATAACAAAATAATTCCAGAAATTAATTTACTGCGTCAGCAATACGTCAGGGTGATGTCAGGGTCAACGGAGACGTCCAGGTCAAACCTGACTGATGGGTCCCGCATGTCAGCATAATTAGTTTAACTAAAAATTAATTAAAACTAACCCTAATTAATTAACAGGGCTGGGCCCCACCTGTCATTGACTGAAGGGAGTCAACCAGGGCCCACCCGTGGTCAAAGTCAACGTCGGCTGCACCGGCGTTTAGCCGCCGACGAGCCCGACGTGGTGGCGGAAGTGGTTTTAGCCGTTTCGGCAACCAAACGAGCCGCGGAGGGTGGCTATGGGTAGTTGGGGACAACCCGCAGCTCTTGGTGGAGTTAGTTGGGGTCGGGGTGGGCGGAATCGGCGCCGGTGACGACCTAGGCAGCCGCCGGAGTTCGGCCGAAGACGAACTCGAGGCTAGGGTGTTCGGTGAGGTGCATGGAGTAGTCGGTTAGATGCTACGGAGTGTGGTGAGTGCAATGGACACCAAGAGGTGGCCGGAGGGTGGCCTGGAGCACGTCGGCGGGTGCGGTTGATCTCCGTTCGGTCGCTACACGGCTCGAGAGCGAGAGAGGAAGGGAAGGGGAGGTAGATAGGCTCACGGGGCACTCGGGGAAGCTCTCGTTGCGGTCGGAGACGGGCTGGGCGGCGACGGCGTTGAAGGGGATCTCCGGCGAAGGCGGGGTCGGGCGAGGTTGGTGTAGAGGACTCGGGCCACGTGAGCGCGCGGGGCTCGGCTAGCTCGACGAAGAGGAGGGCGACGGAGCTCCTAGACACGGCGAGACGGAGCACGGTCGACGGGGAGCGCGACTACGGCGACGGCGTAGCTGCGGTGGCGTCGGCCATGGCTGGGGAGCGCGAAGGGGAGGAGCTGGGGAGGAGGAGAGGTGTCTAGGGTTCGGGGGGAGAGAGGGAGAGCGCTTCGCGTCGGTCGCTCGGTGAGGGGAGCGGCGAGGCGGTGGCCAGGTGCGTGGCATGCATGCGGTGCTCGCCGCCGAGCACCTGCCTGCTTGCCTGGCCGTGCCAAGCAGCTCGCTGGCGCGGCAGCTGGGCTGGGCCGGAAGGTGGGCCGGTTGGGAGGCGCCAGGTAAGGTTTTCATTCTGTTTTTCTTTTTTCTAATTTTCTGTAACTTTGTGGACTTTTTTAAAAAAAATACTTAAAAAGCTTCAAAATTCACCAAACTGCTCCAGATCCATAGTTGGAATATTTCCAACATGAAACATTTTTGTTTGGGAATATTTGGGCATTTGAAATATTTTATATAATTTTAAATGCCCAAACTCAAATACTTATGATTTAATTCAACAACCTTAGGATGACCTAGAAAATTGTGCACCACTTTTGGGAGAGGCTCTAAACCAAAGCAAAGGTGATGAGCATTTTAGAAGGGCATTTCAGGTTCATTGAAAATAATTTTAGTAAACCCTAGTTGGATTCAAAAGGGGTTCTGGGGGTTCTGTCTTTCCCATTTCAAATTCCAGATGAAAGTTAAACATGATGCACACACTAATGCATGGACTAGCTAGGATGTGACAGTACGGCAGCTCGACGCCGGGCATCGGCAAACATGACAGACCAGATTTGACCAAAATTCAAAAAAATTGAAATAATTATTTAGTAACACTAATATTCTTGAATAATTATTTAGTAACACTAATACTTCTTGAAGAAGTAGTTTGATCAGATTTAACAAAAATTAAAAAAAATAAAAAAACTGAAATTTGAGCATAACTTTTTTCCTTTTAGAATTTGCGAATTCTAAAAATTTGCAAACGGGGAATGTCATGGGAATGGAGATCTACCGCGCCGGCATTAGACTAGACGATTAGTTGAAGTATGTTCAAAATTATACCTCCAGAGTCGGACGAGCTCCGCTTTTAGTTGAAGTATGTCGGAAATGTAATGAATTTCGTCCTGTTTATATGAAATCCATTGTGTTTGCATTAATTCAGTCCGGTTAGTTCAAACAGTGGTTGAAATGTATGCGGGTTCTGTTGGATGGACAGCTCCCGCATCTGTATCCTTGGACGGGTCTCCTCTGTTCGTGGACAGATGCCGAAGCAAATTTGTCGGTTAGCACCTGAGATGCCCTCATCGCTCGAGCCATGCCACATGGCAGGCTGTCCAAATCTAAGAAACATGTTACAATTCCAATAACTATCCTTAATAAGACACTTTGCGACATTGCAGACACGCCTTAATTAGATAAACAGTTGTAGCCATCAAACAATCAGAGTTCGCGTGCGGTGCTGGGCGCTGAATCAATCAAAGTATAGATTGATCGGCTGATAGTAATTGTATACGGGCGTGCCCTGTTCCGGCTACAAGTCCTAGCACTACACGTCCACGTACGTCCAGGGAAGGATCGATTGTTAGCCAGAAGCTAGTTGCGGATCGATGGTTAGCAAGAAGCTACAAGTGCTTCCCTTCATCGTCGTTCGTCGTCCCGTCGCCAGTCGCCGGAAGTACTACGGCAGCTCGACGCCGGGCGTCGGCAAACATGACAGACCAGATTTGACCAAAATTCAAAAAAATTGAAATAATTATTTAGTAACACTAATATTCTTGAATAATTATTTAGTAACACTAATACTTCTTGAAGAAGTAGTTTGACCAGATTTAACAAAAATTAAAAAAATAAAAAAAACTGAAATTTGAGCATAACTTTTTTTCCTTTTAGAATTTGCGAATTCTAAAAATTTGCAAACGGGGAATGTCATGGGAATGGAGATCTACCGCGCCGGCATTAGACTAGTCGATTAGTTGAAGTATGTTCAAAATTATACCTCCAGAGTCGGACGAGCTCCGCTTTTACTTGAAGTATGTCGGAAATGTAATGAATTTCGTCCTGTTTATATGAAATCCATTGTGTTTGCATTAATTCCGTCCTGTTAGTTTAAACAGTGGTTGAAATGTATGTGGGTTATTTTGGATGGACAGCTCCCGCATCTGTATCCTTGGACGGGTCTCCTCTGTTCGTGGACAGATGCCGGAGCAAATTTGACGGTTAGCACCTGAGATGCCCTCATCGCTCGAGCAATGCCACATAGCAGGCTGTCCAAATCAAAGAAACCTGTTACAATTCCAAAAACTATCCTTAATTAGAGACAACACTTCGCGACATTGCAGACACGCCCTAATTAGATATACAGTTGTAGCCATCATACAATCAGAGTCCGCGTGCGGTGCTGGGCGCTGAATCGATCAAAGAATAGATCGATCGGCTGGTAGTAATTGTATACGTGCGTGTCCTGTTCCGGCTACAAGTCCTAACACTACACGTCCACGTACGTCCAGGGAAGGATCGATTGTTAGCCAGAAGCTAGTTGCGGATCGATTGTTAGCAAGAAGCTACAAGTGCTTCCCTTCATCATCGTTCTTCGTCCCATCGCCAGTCGCCAGAAGTACTACGGCAGCTCGACGCCGGGCGTCGGCAAACATGCCAGACCAGATTTGACCAAAATTCAAAAAAACTGAAATAATTATTTAGTAACACCAATATTCTTGAATAATTATTTAGTAACACTAATACTTCTTTACTAAGTAGTTTGACCATAGTTTGACCAGATTTAATAAAAATGAAAAAAAAACTGAAATTTGAGCATAACTTTTTTCCTTTTAGAATTTGAGGATTCTAAAAATTTGCAAACGGGAATGTCATGGAAATGGAGATCTGCCGCGCCGGCATTAGACTAGTTGATTAGTTGAAGTATGTTCAAAATTATACCTCCAGAGTCGGACGAGCTCCGCTTTTAGTTGAAGTATGTCGGAAATGTAATGAATTTCGTCCTGTTTATATGAAATCCGTTGTGTTTGCATTAATTCCGTCCGGTTAGTTCAAACAGTGGTTGAAATGTATGCGGGTTCTGTTGGATGGACAGCTCCCACATCAGTATCCTTGGACGGGTCTCCTCTGTTCGTGGACAGATGCCAGAGCAAATTTGTCGGTTAGCACCTAAGATGCCCTCATCGCTCGAGCCATGCCACATGGCAGGCTGTCCAAATCTAAAAAATCTGTTACAATTCCAATAACTATCGTTAATTAGACACAACACTTTGCGATATTGCAGACACGCCTTAATTAAATATACAGTTGTAGACATCAAACAATCAGAGTTCGCGTGCGGTGCTGGGCGCTGAATCGATCAAAGTATAGATCGATCGGCTGGTAGTAATTGTATACGTGCGTGTCCTGTTCCGGCTACAAGTCCTAGCACTACACGTCCACGTACGTCCAGGGAAGGATCGATTGTTAGCCAGCAGCTAGTTGCGGATCGATTGTTAGCAAGAAGCTAAAAGTGCTTCCCTTCATCGTCGTTCGTCGTCCCGTCGCAAGTCGCCGGAAGTACTACGCCAGCTCGAAGCCGGGCGTCGGCAAACATGACAGACCAGATTTGTCAAAAATTCAAAAAAACTGAAATAATTATTTAGTAACACTAATATTCTTGAATAATTATTTAGTAACACTAATACTTCTTTAATAAGTAGTTTGACCATAGTTTGACCAGATTTAACAAAAACTAAAAAAATAAAAAAAAACCTGAAATTTGAGCATAACTTTTTTTCCTTTTAGAATTTGAGGATTCTAAAAATTTGCAAAGAGGGAATGTCATGGGAATAGAGATCTGCCGCGCCGGCATTAGACTAGTCGATTAGTTCAAGTATGTTCAAAATTATACCTCCAAAGTCGGACGAGCTCCGCTTTTAGTTGAAGTATGTCGAAAATGTAATGAATTTCGTCCTGTTTATATGAAATCCGTTGTGTTTGCATTAATTCCGTCAGGTTAGTTCGAACTGTGGTTGAAATGTATGCGGGTTCTGTTGGATGGACAGCTCCCGCATCGGTATCCTTGGACGGGTCTCCTCTGTTCGTGGACAGATGGCAGCTCCCGCATCAGTATCCTTGTACGGGTCTCCTCTGTTCATGGACAGATGCCGGAGCAAATTTGTTGGTTAGCACCTGAGATGCCCCCATCGCTCGAGTCATGCCACATGGCAGGCTGTCCAAAACTAAGAAAACCTGTTACAATTTCAATAACTATCCTTAATTAGATACATTACTTTGCGACATTGCAGACACGCCTTAATTTGATATACAGTTGTAGCCATAAAACAATCAGAGTCTGCGTGCGGTGCTGGGCGCTGAATCGATCAAAGTATAGATCGATCGGCTGGTAGTAATTGTATACGTGCGTGTCCTGTTCCGGCTACAAGTCCTAGCACTACACGTCCACGTACGTCCAGGGAAGGATCGATTGTTAGCCAGAAGCTAGTTGCGGATCGATGGTTAGCAAGAAGCTACAAGTGCTTCCCTTCATCGTCGTTCGTCGTCCCGTCGCCAGTCGCCGGAAGTACTACGGCAGCTCGACGCCGGGCGTCGGCAAACATGACAGACCAGATTTGACCAAAATTCAAAAAAATTGAAATAATTATTTAGTAACACTAATATTCTTGAATAATTATTTAGTAACACTAATACTTCTTGAAGAAGTAGTTTGACCAGATTTAACAAAAATTAAAAAAATAAAAAAAACTGAAATTTGAGCATAACTTTTTTTCCTTTTAGAATTTGCGAATTCTAAAAATTTGCAAACGGGGAATGTCATGGGAATGGAGATCTACCGCGCCGGCATTAGACTAGTCGATTAGTTGAAGTATGTTCAAAATTATACCTCCAGAGTCGGACGAGCTCCGCTTTTACTTGAAGTATGTCGGAAATGTAATGAATTTCGTCCTGTTTATATGAAATCCATTGTGTTTGCATTAATTCCGTCCTGTTAGTTTAAACAGTGGTTGAAATGTATGTGGGTTATTTTGGATGGACAGCTCCCGCATCTGTATCCTTGGACGGGTCTCCTCTGTTCGTGGACAGATGCCGGAGCAAATTTGACGGTTAGCACCTGAGATGCCCTCATCGCTCGAGCAATGCCACATAGCAGGCTGTCCAAATCAAAGAAACCTGTTACAATTCCAAAAACTATCCTTAATTAGAGACAACACTTCGCGACATTGCAGACACGCCCTAATTAGATATACAGTTGTAGCCATCATACAATCAGAGTCCGCGTGCGGTGCTGGGCGCTGAATCGATCAAAGAATAGATCGATCGGCTGGTAGTAATTGTATACGTGCGTGTCCTGTTCCGGCTACAAGTCCTAACACTACACGTCCACGTACGTCCAGGGAAGGATCGATTGTTAGCCAGAAGCTAGTTGCGGATCGATTGTTAGCAAGAAGCTACAAGTGCTTCCCTTCATCATCGTTCTTCGTCCCATCGCCAGTCGCCAGAAGTACTACGGCAGCTCGACGCCGGGCGTCGGCAAACATGCCAGACCAGATTTGACCAAAATTCAAAAAAACTGAAATAATTATTTAGTAACACCAATATTCTTGAATAATTATTTAGTAACACTAATACTTCTTTACTAAGTAGTTTGACCATAGTTTGACCAGATTTAATAAAAATGAAAAAAAAACTGAAATTTGAGCATAACTTTTTTCCTTTTAGAATTTGAGGATTCTAAAAATTTGCAAACGGGAATGTCATGGAAATGGAGATCTGCCGCGCCGGCATTAGACTAGTTGATTAGTTGAAGTATGTTCAAAATTATACCTCCAGAGTCGGACGAGCTCCGCTTTTAGTTGAAGTATGTCGGAAATGTAATGAATTTCGTCCTGTTTATATGAAATCCGTTGTGTTTGCATTAATTCCGTCCGGTTAGTTCAAACAGTGGTTGAAATGTATGCGGGTTCTGTTGGATGGACAGCTCCCACATCAGTATCCTTGGACGGGTCTCCTCTGTTCGTGGACAGATGCCAGAGCAAATTTGTCGGTTAGCACCTAAGATGCCCTCATCGCTCGAGCCATGCCACATGGCAGGCTGTCCAAATCTAAAAAATCTGTTACAATTCCAATAACTATCGTTAATTAGACACAACACTTTGCGATATTGCAGACACGCCTTAATTAAATATACAGTTGTAGACATCAAACAATCAGAGTTCGCGTGCGGTGCTGGGCGCTGAATCGATCAAAGTATAGATCGATCGGCTGGTAGTAATTGTATACGTGCGTGTCCTGTTCCGGCTACAAGTCCTAGCACTACACGTCCACGTACGTCCAGGGAAGGATCGATTGTTAGCCAGCAGCTAGTTGCGGATCGATTGTTAGCAAGAAGCTAAAAGTGCTTCCCTTCATCGTCGTTCGTCGTCCCGTCGCAAGTCGCCGGAAGTACTACGCCAGCTCGAAGCCGGGCGTCGGCAAACATGACAGACCAGATTTGTCAAAAATTCAAAAAAACTGAAATAATTATTTAGTAACACTAATATTCTTGAATAATTATTTAGTAACACTAATACTTCTTTAATAAGTAGTTTGACCATAGTTTGACCAGATTTAACAAAAACTAAAAAAATAAAAAAAAACCTGAAATTTGAGCATAACTTTTTTTCCTTTTAGAATTTGAGGATTCTAAAAATTTGCAAAGAGGGAATGTCATGGGAATAGAGATCTGCCGCGCCGGCATTAGACTAGTCGATTAGTTCAAGTATGTTCAAAATTATACCTCCAAAGTCGGACGAGCTCCGCTTTTAGTTGAAGTATGTCGAAAATGTAATGAATTTCGTCCTGTTTATATGAAATCCGTTGTGTTTGCATTAATTCCGTCAGGTTAGTTCGAACTGTGGTTGAAATGTATGCGGGTTCTGTTGGATGGACAGCTCCCGCATCGGTATCCTTGGACGGGTCTCCTCTGTTCGTGGACAGATGGCAGCTCCCGCATCAGTATCCTTGTACGGGTCTCCTCTGTTCATGGACAGATGCCGGAGCAAATTTGTTGGTTAGCACCTGAGATGCCCCCATCGCTCGAGTCATGCCACATGGCAGGCTGTCCAAAACTAAGAAAACCTGTTACAATTTCAATAACTATCCTTAATTAGATACATTACTTTGCGACATTGCAGACACGCCTTAATTTGATATACAGTTGTAGCCATAAAACAATCAGAGTCTGCGTGCGGTGCTGGGCGCTGAATCGATCAAAGTATAGATCGATCGGCTGGTAGTAATTGTATACGTGCGTGTCCTGTTCCGGCTACAAGTCCTAGCACTACACGTCCACGTACGTCCAGGGAAGGATCGATTGTTAGCCAGAAGCTAGTTGCGGATCGATTGTTAGCAAGAAGCTAAAAGTGCTTCCCTTCATCGTCGTTCGTCGTCCCATCGCAAGTCGCCGGAAGTACTACGCCAGCTCGAAGCCGGGCGTCGGCAAACATGACAGACCAGATTTGTCAAAAATTCAAAAAAACTGAAATAATTATTTAGTAACACTAATATTCTTGAATAATTATTTAGTAACACTAATACTTCTTTAATAAGTAGTTTGACCATAGTTTGACCAGATTTAACAAAAACTAAAAAAATAAAAAAAACCCTGAAATTTGAGCATAACTTTTTTTCCTTTTAGAATTTGAGGATTCTAAAAATTTGCAAACAGGGAATGTCATGGGAATGGAGATCTGCCGCGCCGGCATTAGACTAGTCGATTAGTTCAAGTATGTTCAAAATTATACCTCCGAAGTCGAACGAGCTCCGCTTTTAGTTGAAGTATGTCGAAAATGTAATGAATTTCGTCCTGTTTATATGAAATCCGTTGTGTTTGCATTAATTCAGTCAGGTTAGTTCGAACTGTGGTTGAAATGTATGCGGGTTCTGTTGGATGGACAGCTCCCGCATCGGTATCCTTGGACGGGTCTCCTCTGTTCGTGGACAGATGGCAGCTCCCGCATCAGTATCCTTGTACGGGTCTCCTCTGTTCATGGACAGATGCCGGAGCAAATTTGTTGGTTAGCACCTGAGATGCCCTCATCGCTCGAGTCATGCCACATGGCAGGCTGTCCAAAACTAAGAAAACCTGTTACAATTCCAATAACTATCCTTAATTAGATACATTACTTTGCGACATTGCAGACACGCCTTAATTTGATATACAGTTGTAGACATCAAACAATCAGAGTCCGCGTGCGGAGCTGGGCGCTGAATCGATCAAAGCATAGATCGATCGGCTGGTAGTAATTGTATACGTGTGTGTCCTGTTCTGGCTACAAGTCCAAGCACTACACGTCCACGTACGTCCAGGGAAGGATCGATTGTTAGCCAGAAGCTAGTTGCGGATCGATTGTTAGCAAGAAGCTACAAGTGCTTCCCTTCATCGTCGTTCATCGTCCCGTCGTCAGTCGCTGGAAGTACTACGGCAGCTCGACGCCGGGCGTCAGCAAACATGACAGACCAGATTTGACCTAAATTCAAAAAAACTAAAATAATTATTTAGTAACACTTATATTCTTGAATAATTATTTAGTAACACTAATACTTTTTGAATAAATAGTTTGACCATAGTTTGACCAGATTTTACACGAATTAGAAAAAGAAAAAACTGAAATTTGAGCATAACTTTTTTCCTTTTAGAATTTGAGGATTCTAACAATTTGCAAATAGGTAATGTCATGGGAATGGAGATCTGCCGCGTCGGCATTAGACTAGTCGATTAGTTGAAGTATATTCAAAATTATACCTCCAGAGTCGGACGAGCTCCGCATTTAGTTGAAGTATGTCGGAAATGTAATGAATTTCGTCCTGTTTATATGAAAGCCGTTGTGTTTGCATTAATTCCGTCCGGTTAGTTCAAACAGTGGTTGAAATGTATGCGGGTTCTGTTGGATGGACAGCTCCCGCATCAGTGTCCTTGGACGGGTCTCCTCTGTTCATGGACAGATGTCGGAGCAAATTTGTCGGTTAGCACCTAAGATGCCCTCATCGCTCGAGCCATGCCACATGGCAGGCTGTCCAAATCTAAGAAACCTATTACAATTCCAATAACTATCCTTAATTAGATACAACACTTTGCGATATTGCAGACAAGCCTTAATTAGATATACAGTTGTAGCCATCAAACAATCAGAGTCCGCATGCGGTGCTGGGCGCTGAATCGATCAAAGTATAGATCGATCGGCTGGTAGTAATTGTATACGTGCGTGTCCTGTTTCAGCTACAAGTCCTAGCACTACACGTCCACATACGTCCAGGGAAGGATCGATTGTTAGCGAGAAGCTAGTTGCGGATCGATTGTTAGCAACAAGCTACAAGTGATTCCCTTCATCGCCGTTCGTCGTCCCGTCGCCAGTCGCCGGAAGTACTACGGCAGCTCGACGCCGGGCGCCGGCAAACATGGCAGACCAGATTTGACCAAAATTCAAAAAAACTGAAATAATTATTTATTAACACTAATATTTTTGAATAATTATTTAGTAACACTAATACTTCTTGAATAAGTAGTTTGACCAGATTTAACAAAAATCAAAAAAAAATAAAAAAAACTGAAATTTGAGCATAACATTTTTTACTTTTAGATTTTGAGGATCCTAAAAATTTGCAAACAGGGAATGTCATGGGAAGGGAGATCTGCCGCGCCGGCATTAGAATAGTCGATTAGTTGAAGTATGTTCAAAATTATACCTTTAGAGTCGGACGAGCTCCGCTTTTAGTTGAAGTATGTCGGAAATGTAATGAATTTCGTCCTGTTTATATGAAATCCGTTGTGTTTGCATTAATTCCGTCCGGTTAGTTCAAACAGTGGTTGAAATGTATGCGGGTTCTGTTGGATGGACAGCTCCCGCATCTGTATCCTTGGACGGGTCTCCTCTGTTCGTGGACAGATGCCGGAGCAAATTTGTCGGTTAGCGCCTGAGATGCCCTCATCGCTCGAGCCATGCCACATGGCAGGCTGTCCAAATCTAAGAAACCTGTTACAATTCCAATAACTATCCTTAATTAGACACAATACTTAAAAAAATTGAAATAATTATTTAGTAACACTAATATTCTTGAATAATTATTTAATAACACTAATACTTCTTGAAGAAATAGTTTGACCAGATTTAACAAAAAATAAAAAAAATAAAAAGAACTCAAATTTGAGCATAACTTTTTTTGCTTTTAGAATTTGCGAATTCTAAAAATTTGCAAACGGGGAATGTCATTGGAATGGAGATCTACCGCGCCGGCATTAGACTAGTCGATTAGTTGAAGTATGTTCAAAATTATACCTCCAGAGTCGGACGAGCTCCGATTTTAGTTGAAGTATGTCGGAAATGTAATGAATTTCGTCCTGTTTATATAAAATCCATTGTGTTTGCATTAATTCCGTCCGGTTAGTTCAAACAGTGGTTGAAATGTATGTGGGTTCTTTTGGATGGACAGCTCCCGCATCTGTATCCTTGGACGGGTCTCCTCTGTTCGTGGAGAGATGCCGAAGCAAATTTGACGGTTAGCACCTGAGATGCCCTCATCGCTCGAGCAATGCCACATGGCAGGCTGTCCAAATCTAAGAAACCTGTTACAATTCCAATAACTATCCTTAATTACAGACAACACTTTGCGACATTGCAGACACGCCTTAATTAGATATACAGTTGTAGCCATCAAACAATCAGAGTCCGCGTGCGGTGCTGGGCGCTGAATCGATCAAAGTATAGATCGATCGGCTGGTAGTAATTGTATACGTGCGTGTCCTGTTCCGGCTACAAGTCCTAGCACTACACGTCCACGTACGTCCAGGGAAGGATCGATTGTTAGCTAGAAGCTAGTTGCGGATCGATTGTTAGCAAGAAGCTACAAGTGCTTCCCTTCATCGTCGTTCGTCGTCCCGTCGCCAGTCGCCAGAAGTACTACGGCAGCTCGACGCCAGGCGTCGGCAAACATGCCAGACCAGATTTGACCAAAATTCAAAAAAACTGAAATAATTATTTAGTAACACTAATATTCTTGAATAATTATTTAGTAACACTAATACTTCTTTAATAAGTAGTTTGACCATAGTTTGACCAGATTTAACAAAAATTAAAAAAAAATGAAATTTGAGCATAACTTTTTTCCTTTTAGAATTTGAGGATTCTAAAAATTTGCAAACGGGAATGTCATGAAAATGGAGATCTGCCGCGCCGGCATTAGACTAGTCGATTAGTTGAAGTATGTTCAAAAGTATACCTCCAGAGTCGGACGAGCTCCGCTTTTAGTTGAAGTATGTCGGAAATGTAATGAATTTCGTCCTGTTTATATGAAATCCGTTGTGTTTGCATTAATTCCGTCCGGTTAGTTCAAACAGTGATTGAAATGTATGCGGTTTCTCTTGGATGGACAGCTCCCATATCGGTATCCTTGGACGGGTCTCCTCTGTTCGTGGACAGATGCCAGAGCAAATTTATCGGTTAGCACCTGAGATGCCCTCATCGCTCGAGCCATGCCACATGGCAGGCTGTCCAAATCTAAAAAATCTGTTACAATTCCAATAACTATCCTTAATTAGACACAATACTTTGCGATATTGCAGACACGCCTTAATTAGATATACAGTTGTAGCCATCAAACAATCAGAGTCCGCGTGCGGTGCTGGGCGCTAAATCGATCAAAGTATAGATCGATCGGCTGGTAGTAATTGTATACGTGTGTGTCCTGTTCCGGCTACAAGTCCTAGCACTACACGTCCACGTACATCCAGGGAAGGATCGATTGTTAGCCAGAAGCTAGTTGCGGATCGATTGTTAGCAAGAAGCTACAAGTGATTCCCTTCATCGCCGGAAGTACTACACCAGCTCGACGCCGGGCGTCGGCAAACATGACAGACCAGATTTGACAAAAATTCGAAAAAACTGAAATAATTATTTAGTAACACTAATATTCTTTAATAATTATTTAGTAACACTAATACTTCTTTAATAAGTAGTTTGACCTTAGTTTGACCAGATTTAAGAAAAAAAATAAAAAAAAACCCTAAAATTTGAACATAACTTTTTTTCCTTTTAGAATTTGAGGATTCTAATAATTTGCAAACAGGGAATGTCATGGGAATGGAGATCTGCCACGCCGGCATTAGACTAGTCGATTAGTTGAAGTATGTTCAAAATTATACCTCCAGAGTCGGACGAGCTCCGCTTTTAGTTGAAGTATGTCGGAAATGCAATGAATTTCGTCCTGTTTATATGAAATCCGTTGTGTTTGCATTAATTCCGTCAGGTTAGTTCGAACAGTGGTTGAAATGTATGCGGGTTCTGTTGGATGGATAGCTCCCGCATCGGTATCCTTGGACGGGTCTCCTCTGTTCGTGGACAGATGGCGGCTCCCGCATCAGTATCCTTGTACGGGTCTCCTCTGTTCATGGACGGATGCCAGAGCAAATTTGTTGGTTAGCACCTGAGATGCCCTCATCGCTCGAGTCATGCCACATGGCAGGCTGTCCAAAACTAAGAAAACCTGTTACAATTCCAATAACTATCCTTAATTAGATACATTACTTTGCGAGATTGCAGACACGCCTTAATTTGATATAAGGTTGTAGCCATCAAACAATCAGAGTCCGCGTGCGGAGTTGGGCGCTGAATCGATCAAAGTATAGATCGATCGGCTGGTAGTAATTGTATACGTGTGTGTCCTGTTCCGGCTACAAGTCCTAGCACTACATGTCCACGTACGTCCAGGGAAGGATCGATTGTTAGCCAGAAGCTAGTTGCGGATCGATTGTTAGCAAGAAGCTACAAGTGCTTCCCTTCATCGTCGTTCATCGTCCCGTCGTCAGTCGCCGGAAGTACTACGGCAGCTCAACGCCGGGCGTCGGCAAACATGACAGACAAGATTTGACCTAAATTCAGAAAAACTGAAATAATTATTTAGTAACACTAATATTCTTGAATAATTATTTAGTAACACTAATACTTTTTGAATAAGTAGTTTGACCATAATTTGACCAGATTTAAAAAAATAAAAAATAATAAAAAAAACTGAAATTTGAGCATAACTTTTTTTCTTTTTAGAATTTGTGGATTCTAAAAATTTGCAAACAGGGAATGTCATGGGAATGGAGATCTACCGCGCCGGCATTAGACTAGTCGATTAGTTGAAGTATGTTCAAAATTATACCTCCAGAGTCGGACGAGCTCCGCTTTTAGTTGAAGTATGTCGGAAATGTAATGAATTTCGTCCTGTTTATATGAAATCCATTGTGTTTGCATTAATTCCGTCCGGTTAGTTCAAACAGTGGTTGAAATGTATGTGGGTTCTTTTGGATGGACAGCTCCCGCATCTGTATCCTTGGACGGGTCTCCTCTGTTCGTGGAGAGATGCCGAAGCAAATTTGACGGTTAGCACCTGAGATGCCCTCATCGCTCGAGCAATGCCACATGGCAGGCTGTCCAAATCTAAGAAACCTGTTACAATTCCAATAACTATCCTTAATTACAGACAACACTCTGCGACATTGCAGACACGCCTTAATTAGATATACAGTTGTAGCCATCAAACAATCAGAGTCCGCGTGCGGTGCTGGGCGCTGAATCGATCAAAGTATAGATCGATCGGCTGGTAGTAATTGTATACGTGCGTGTCCTGTTCCGGCTACAAGTCCTAGCAATACACGTCCACGTACGTCCAGGGAAGGATCGATTGTTAGCTAGAAGCTAGTTGCGGATCGATTGTTAGCAAGAAGCTACAAGTGCTTCCCTTCATCGTCGTTCGTCGTCCCGTCGCCAGTCGCCAGAAGTACTACGGCAGCTCGACGCCAGGCGTCGGCAAACATGCCAGACCAGATTTGACCAAAATTCAAAAAAACTGAAATAATTATTTAGTAACACTAATATTCTTGAATAATTATTTAGTAACACTAATACTTCTTTAATAAGTAGTTTGACCATAGTTTGACCAGATTTAACAAAAATTAAAAAAAATGAAATTTGAGCATAACTTTTTTCCTTTTAGAATTTGAGGATTCTAAAAATTTGCAAACGGGAATGTCATGAAAATGGAGATCTGCCGCGCCGGCATTAGACTAGTCGATTAGTTGAAGTATGTTCAAAATTATACCTCCAGAGTCGGACGAGCTCCGCTTTTAGTTGAAGTATGTCGGAAATGTAATGAATTTCGTCCTGTTTATATGAAATCCGTTGTGTTTGCATTAATTCCGTCCGGTTAGTTCAAACAGTGGTTGAAATGTATGCGGTTTCTCTTGGATGGACAGCTCCCATATCGGTATCCTTGGACGGGTCTCCTCTGTTCGTGGACAGATGCCAGAGCAAATTTATCGGTTAGCACCTGAGATGCCCTCATCGCTCGAGCCATGCCACATGGCAGGCTGTCCAAATCTAAAAAATCTGTTACAATTCCAATAACTATCCTTAATTAGACACAATACTTTGCGATATTGCAGACACGCCTTAATTAGATATCCAGTTGTAGCCATCAAACAATCAGAGTCCGCGTGCGGTGCTGGGCGCTAAATCGATCAAAGTATAGATCGATCGGCTGGTAGTAATTGTATACGTGTGTGTCCTGTTCCGGCTACAAGTCCTAGCACTACACGTCCACGTACATCCAGGGAAGGATCGATTGTTAGCCAGAAGCTAGTTGCGGATCGATTGTTAGCAAGAAGCTACAAGTGATTCCCTTCATCGCCGGAAGTACTACACCAGCTCGACGCCGGGCGTCGGCAAACATGACAGACCAGATTTGACAAAAATTCGAAAAAACTGAAATAATTATTTAGTAACACTAATATTCTTTAATAATTATTTAGTAACACTAATACTTCTTTAATAAGTAGTTTGACCTTAGTTTGACCAGATTTAAGAAAAAAAAATAAAAAAAAAACCCTAAAATTTGAACATAACTTTTTTTCCTTTTAGAATTTGAGGATTCTAATAATTTGCAAACAGGGAATGTCATGGGAATGGAGATCTGCCACGCCGGCATTAGACTAGTCGATTAGTTGAAGTATGTTCAAAATTATACCTCCAGAGTCGGACGAGCTCCGCTTTTAGTTGAAGTATGTCGGAAATGCAATGAATTTCGTCCTGTTTATATGAAATCCGTTGTGTTTGCATTAATTCCGTCAGGTTAGTTCGAACAGTGGTTGAAATGTATGCGGGTTCTGTTGGATGGACAGCTCCCGCATCGGTATCCTTGGACGGGTCTCCTCTGTTCGTGGACAGATGGCGGCTCCCGCATCAGTATCCTTGTACGGGTCTCCTCTGTTCATGGACGGATGCCAGAGCAAATTTGTTGGTTAGCACCTGAGATGCCCTCATCGCTCGAGTCATGCCACATGGCAGGCTGTCCAAAACTAAGAAAACCTGTTACAATTCCAATAACTATCCTTAATTAGATACATTACTTTGCGAGATTGCAGACACGCCTTAATTTGATATAAGGTTGTAGCCATCAAACAATCAGAGTCCGCGTGCGGAGTTGGGCGCTGAATCGATCAAAGTATAGATCGATCGGCTGGTAGTAATTGTATACGTGTGTGTCCTGTTCCGGCTACAAGTCCTAGCACTACATGTCCACGTACGTCCAGGGAAGGATCGATTGTTAGCCAGAAGCTAGTTGCGGATCGATTGTTAGCAAGAAGCTACAAGTGCTTCCCTTCATCGTCGTTC